>NC_053027.1:113019262-113258313 GCF_003073215.2 Triticum urartu | reverse complement strand
CAAGATAGACTATCATATGTGAGAGAGAAGCACTAGCCTGCCTCCCTTGAGAGGATCCGAGCTCACCAACCAGATCGTAACTTTTGGCATTTGGTGATGATGGGCCTAAAGTTGTTGGAAGGAGTTCGACAGGATAGCATCACCTCTTTTCTTCCAAGTTTAGAGGGTGGTTTAATGATTCTTAATTTCTTATTAGTGTGGTTCAGCCTACACGCGTGCTCCGGTGTATTCATATCTCTTATTAATGAAAATACCTGAGGCAAAAGCAAGCAGAAAAGAGTTGGCTTTGTGCTGCAGGTGGAACATCTTCTGGACCCTACTAGATATGGACAGACTCACCTTTCAAATTTTCGTCCCATCTATTTGTTTTAACCATCTGCTCTGCCCCTCCGACATATTCAATCCTCTCAGTAGGCCACCACCAGCGCCATTGATTGCATTTGCAAAGGTGTGTGTCTGCTCCTTGTGATTTCAAAAGTACAGTCAGGTCCACATATATAGTAGTTCTGAACAGAATCAAGGAAAAAAATTACCTCCTAGTCTCCTACAAAAGTTGGAGAATAGCACTGCTGCTAAGGAGTGAGTGAGAGAGAGAGAGAGGAGATGGCATGGCCGTGGGTCCTGATGTAGGCGAATAGATACAGCACTGTGGTCTGTAGCTAAAATCGAACCCTTTAATCATAGTTCAATCACTAGAAAATGCAGTCACAACACACGTGATCCCTCCATTTTGGAATGAGCGTGCCACCTTTTTACCATATCTTAGTGATAACTGATAAGCAACCTACCACTCTTCAGACCAAAAGTAGACAAGAGCACATGCAGGTAACTTTTAGGTGCTGAGCTCCATCCCTTAACCCTCATCTGCTCCATCTTGCAAGCAGCCATGGAAGCAGCAGCAGCAGACGAGGAGAGGCCCCTGCTTCATCTCCAACCGTATAGTCAGGTACTGCCCAACACTAGTATATATGAGAATAATTTCAGTCAGCAGGTGTAATTCTTCAGTTCTTGTCGGTCCTCCGCGAGAGATTCACAGTTGCAAATTTCCAAACTGGATATCCTGGCACCGCGATGTAGGATGTAGGTTCAGAATACACCGGCGATGGATCTGTTGACATCAACAATCAGCCTGCTCTGAAGTGCAACACAGGCAATTGGAGGGCGTGCTACATGATTTTAGGTACCAGACAACAGCGATTCACTCATGCAAACTGATCCTGTTTTTTCTCTTCTTCTCTTTTTACTGCTGACCACCTCAACGCATCTCAGGCGTCGAGTTCTGCAAATGCGTCGCCTTCTTCGCAATCGCGACCAACTTGGTAACCTACCTCACCACCGTGCTCCACGAAAGCAAGGTCGCTGCTGCGCGGGATGTCTCTGCCTGGGTCGGCGCATGCTTCCTCACACCACTTATTGGGGCCTTCTTGGCTGACACATATCTGGGAAGATACTGGACTATAGTTGTTTCCCTTCCAGTGCACACCATCGTAAGTACAGCTAGCACAGCTAACCGACCAGATCTGTATGACAACAATTGCAGCTCTGAACACTTTCACTTTGACAGGGAATGCTCGTGCTCACAGTTGCAGCAACAGTCCCGACATCCTACTACCATGGTGATGTTCATCGTACTGTGGTGGTGTACCTGGGACTCTATCTTGCCGCACTTGGGACCGGTGGCATTAAACCCTGTGCGTCAGCCTTCGGTGCCGACCAATTCGACAGCAGAGACCTGACGGAGCTGGAGAAGAAGGGCTCCTTCTTCAACTGGTACTACTTCCTGCTCAATCTCGGCTCCCTTCTGTCAAGCACACTGCTTGTTTGGCTGCAGGACAATGGTGGGTGGGGGCTCAGTTTTGCAATCCCAACGGTGCTCATGGCCTTGGGCCTAGCAGTTTTTGTTGGTGGCTCCAGAGTGTACAGGTTCAGGAAACTGAGAGCAAGCCCATTCACGAGTATCTGTCAGGTGCTCGTTGCGGCCGTCAGGAAGTGGCATGTGCAACTGCCAGATGATATCTCGCTCTTGTACGAGCTGCCCAGTTCGTCATCATCAGCTGAATCAAGTCACAAAATTCAGCATACAAGTCAATTCAGGTACTCCAATTATTGCATTACTCAAGTCAACCTATTGTCTAAATTTGACAATTAAAAACAAGTCATTTTCATTGAGCTATGACATCTTTCGGTGTAAGATAATAATTCACTTGTGAGCTGTGACATCTTATTTGCGAGTACAAAAGATATCAGAAATTTGCTATGAAACCATATCTAGAGACTGCATCTATGAGTAAACTTAAATGCGAGAGCTTACCTCTTATATCTACAAGTTATAATTATGTGATTGCAATCTTCAGGTTTCTAGACAAGGCTGCCACAGTGCCGCCCCCGTTAGACCAGACATGCACGGTGTTGCCGTTGTGTTCATGGAGTCTCTGCACAGTGACCCAAGTTGAGGAGTTGAAGATACTGCTACGGATGTTCCACGTCTGGGCGTCGTTCATGATCTTCTACGCAGTCGCTGGGCAGACTGCATCGACGTTTACCGAGCAGGGGATGGTCATGGACAACCACGTCGGCCAGTTCGCAATCCCACCTGCCTCCCTCTCTATTGTCAGCGTGTTCAGCGTCCTTATCGGGGTTTTCATCTACGAATCCATGCTAGTGCCACTCGCGCGGCGTTATACTGGCAAGGCGAAGGGCTTCTCGCCGACGCAGCGCCTTGGAATTGGCTTTGCGCTGTCCATGCTGACCATGGTCTACTCAGCAATGCTCGAGATGAAGAGACTGGCGACAGCACAAGCTAGCGGTCTGAGAGACAAGAATGTGCCTGTGCCAGTGAGCATTCTGTGGCAAGTGCCTGCATATGTAACGCATGGTGCAGCCGGGGTTTTCGCAGGAATCGGCATGATGGAGTTCTTCTACGATGAGGCCCCTTACACCATGAAGAGCCTTTGTGCAGCATTCGCGCAGCTTGCAGTTGCGTCCGCAGCTTACTTCAACGCGCTCGTATTTAGTGTTGTTGCGGTGGCCACGACGCACGGTGATGCTCCTGGATGGATCCCGGATAATCTGAATGAAGGGCATTTGGACTATTTCTTCTGGATGATGGCTGCTCTTAGCTTACTGAATCTGGCGCAATTTGTGCACTACTCCATGAGGTATAGAGAGAAGACAACTTCTTGACACCGAATAGTAGACACTGGGCAGAGGATTAAAGACTTCCCCCATCATACCGCAACAAAGATGGCTTCTATGCAGTTTCTGTGGATGGCGCACAACATTTGCCAAATTTCCATCGGAAAGATACATAATACACCGAAACTTAAATTTATCATTGTATATATAGCTTTACCTCTGCCTACTCTCTGTACTTAACAGCCAAGTCCAAGCCAAGAGAAGAATCTGAAACAAAATTAATAAAGTTCTTTGGTGTGGGCGCACGAGCTGGTTACACCGTCACGACTTCAAAAGTTTATTTGATGCAAATCAGAGTTTGGTTAACTGATGGGATCATTCAAAGTGGTATTTTTCATGCAAAAAAAGAGAGAAAAGAATCCCAAGTGGTTTCCTTTAATAAAGATGATCCAGTTAGGGGGTTGTTGTGATAGAATATTCTGATCGTCTTTAAGGCTACTTCCATAGTCATTTGTAGGACAGTAGATTGAAGCTCACAAACGGGGAGGCATGCTGGCCTGGATCTCCTACATAGAATCCCTGAACCTCTGATTCCCCTGTAATCTGAAACCTTACAACTTGTAACCCTCCCCTCCCCACGTTCCCTCAAAAGAAAATATGGTCAGTTGCATCATCCTGAGATGCAATCGATGTTACTATGCCTAAATGTTCATTTCCACTTATAATCTGGCAGCACAATAAATTGAGAACGTAATCTAGTAATAAAATTGTTTTGTGCGCTTCTCTGGAACTATATAACCTGTAGGTATGGTTGCAGATTTATTGCAAAACATAACCTTGCAAAAAAGTTATGTTATGTTCCAAAACTACCACTAACAAAAATGACAGCTTCAGGATTATTGTAATGAGAGCATATACGAGTCCTGTAGTTACCTGAGCCTCAGGTGCAACTTGTTGCAAGCATCTCAAGCGCCAGTCCGTTCCTAGGCAAATCGCCGAACAGGTTCGGCGCGTTCCGTGGAAAGGGCAAAGGTAACCCGCTGGGTGCTGCCGAGAGGCGCGATGCGGTGGCGGTGATACTAATAATACAGCGATAGCGGCGTGTGGCGGCTGCGGCGAAGGCCGTTGCAGCGAGCGCTCCTCCACGAGGGGGCGGCGGCAGTCTGGCGGTTGCGGAGGCCGCACGGCCGGCTTGGGCCTCTGTACGACGAGCACGGCCGTGTCGACGCCGATACAGTAATGACTGTTTTTTTTTCTTCATCTAGTAGATATATTATGGAGCATAAATTCATATTTATTGAAAAACAAAATGTAGACAACTCATCAGGTATAGTATATTTTTTTTAGGTGAATCAGGTACTCGTATATGTGATGTACACACGACATGCTCTTGCACGATTTGCGGCCGATGCAATTAGAAGCCATGCAGATTAAAAAAAAAAGAGG
Organism: Triticum urartu; assembly: GCF_003073215.2. NCBI lineage: Eukaryota > Viridiplantae > Streptophyta > Magnoliopsida > Poales > Poaceae > Triticum > Triticum urartu. Next base: position 113,253,732 of record NC_053027.1, on the reverse strand, counting down.
TAATCCAGTGATGTATGTAGCCTGTCGTGTGTGCATCGTGCATGGATTCATAGTGTGCATAGCAGTGTTGTATCTAAAATAGCATACTCCCTCCGTTCACAAATATAAGATGTGTTGGATATTCTAATATGAACGATATACATACAGACTAAAATGAATGAACAAACACACTAAAACATGTATATATACATTCGATTCAGAAAAAAAGTTAGAACATCTTACATTTATGAACAAAGGGAGTACTTCATTAATTTACGTGTCGTAGTTGTAGCACAGCGACATCCAAATGACACAGCCGCGATGTGTGTTAGAAATTTAGGGTTCTTTGCTTTTTTGAGGTGTCGCTCACAACTCGCATATCTGAGACTAGTAGATAGGACTTTTTTATATTGTCCTTCCAAAGAGTTCATCTTTAATACAGATAAAATCCTAGCTTATTCAATTGGCTTTTGAGATAGAGTCCAGATCAAATTACTAACCATGAATAAATTTGTTTGTTAACGGATTATACCCGTTGTGCCTCAGTTTTGATGCGGATCTTCATGTAGCTTCACACGTATGTTACAGTGTGGATTGAGTTGATGATCGTCGATGACAAAGTTGGAGTCATTTGCTCAGAGTTAGAGATGTTGAGGACGCCTCTAGGAGAGGCGTGAAGACGATGACGTATGCATGTTGTCTCGACGAGGCCCTCTTTAAAGTGGTGTGTGGATTTTTTTCAGTGGTCGCGTATGGTTTTCACCCGGTATTCCGTATATTAACTGGACAATTCTTTTCTTCAACCTAGCGGGCTCTCTCTACGACTACAAGTACCTCCTCCTCTTACTAGCAAGCAAGATTGAGTCGATTGCAAACCAAGCCCAAGCACCGATTTCAAATCTCTCTCATCACATTTGGCAGTCACCTAAGATGCGGGCGTGTTTGGTTCCCTGGACGCATCCAACCTGCATTGCATGAAGGAGCTTGGCTGGGGCTGGCCTGGTTGAGCTGATGCAAGAAGGAGTTGAGATGTGTGTTTGGTGTACTTGCATGATATGGACCAGGCTCACCTCAGGTGTTGTTTGGTAGGATGCATGAGGCTGAACAATATGATAGATGTGGAATCTGATTCTAGGTGTTTGTACATGTATATAAAATAATTAAAAGATTGCTTTGGTGACATGCACTCCAACTTAGATATCTTTGCTGACTGAAGTAAAAAAACATTTTGATTCAAACACAGATAAGAAATCATAATATTCTGAATCTTGCAAACTTCGTATGAAGATCATGTGAATCAAAGAGTAGCTAAACAAGGAATGAAACCAAATATGTGTATTCCAATATCATGAGGTCCTATATTTAACATACATGCACAGAACAGCAAGCCCTCCTAAGGCACCTTTTTTTTACCGTGTATTGCTGATCTCTTGATCCCCACGACACAAATACAAAACAAAACTAGCTTCTCTCTCTTGTTCTTCTTCCTCCAGATCAAATCAAAAGAAAAGTATGCACAAATTATTCTTAACAGAGAAATATGCAAAATCAACAAGGGCACAGCATGCGGGTCCGTGCTTGCTCACACGCGGGATCGTGCGGGCGGCCGCGAACGCACGGCCGGTGCGCGCGCAGGTGGTGTACGTGCCGCCGGAGTCCCTTGCTTGCTATCACGGCCAGATCGGGCGGGCGGCCGCGAGCGACGGCAAGTAAGTCGCCAATAGCTGGGAACGAGAGGGAGGGGCCAGAGCTCGGGAAGAAAGGAAGGGGAAAGGGAGAAGGAGAGCTTTGCCTCGACACCGACGAGGAGATGCGGCGTGGCACCAGAGAAGAGAGCGGCGGGGGAAACGGGGGAAAATGCGAGCTGAGACGACCGGAAGAGGAGACCTAGCTCGCGACTCTGCACGCGCGGGTGCAGGCGCGGGCCTGGCTCACGGAAACGGCCTATCCCTGCGTTTCCCCTCAGCCTGGCTGGGAGCCTGAGTTTGCATCCGTCGGGCCTGGCCCAGTGAGACGTGCAACCTACCAAACGTAGGGAAAATTGCATAGTGGATGCGACGCAGGTGCGACCCAAGGAACCAAACATGCCCCAAAAATCGGATCTTCACACAACTCGATGACGAATCAGGAGAAAATCAACTCCGACATCAGAGGCCGAGGGGAAGCAAGGATGCATAAACGGCGACAGTCTTTCAGGGGCACGACAACGAGCAGCCAAGCAGAAAGGTACAGAAGCACCTCTACCTGGTGCTGGACGACTGGGACAAGGGCTTCACCATCCGCAAGATCGACGCCGACAGCCCCGACGACCTCGTCCTCACCGACGAGCCCCCCGTCCTCTGCCTTCTCCCCCCGGACGCATCCACTGCATGTCCTTCGCCGCCATGGGCAGCAGCCGCATAATCGTAGCAAAGCAACGAGCACCCCGCCACCCTTGTCTACGACACGGAGACCACCGGACTGACCACCGGCCCTCCCGTCCCGCCCGCGCTCCAGGACGGCTGCGCCATCTTCCTGCCCGTCGCCGACGGCACTGTGACGTCCGGATAATTAGGCTACAGTAATCTCACGATAATGATGCCACGTCACCATGGTTACTATTTTTAATCTTGCAGTGTATCACGTCCCTTTCGAATTCTAACTTAAAATAAAGTTAAACGATAAAAGTTTTCTAAAGTCAAATCTAAAATGTTCAAAGTGTAGCAAATAAATCATATATGATCAGGGTGGTGAACCCAAAATTTTATAAAATGCTTAGATGCACTAAATGATAGAAACAATAGCTAAATTATTTATTTAATCATCACTTAAATGATTAAATTATTGAAAACTACTTTTAATAAATAAAAGGATAATTGTGGCAGTAATATAATTACTACCACTAATTTAGGTGCTAGAATTATATTTCATAAAACAAAAATAGTATGAATTAAAACCGTAAAAGAAAAATGTTATAAACAGTTAAACAAAAAAAAATAGAAGATCCCCCCCCGCTGGACCATGGCCCAGCAGGCCATAGGGCCACCAGGCCGGCCCACCCCACTCCCCTTAACCCCCCGTCGACCGAACCCTAACCACCCCCGTCCCCCCACTCGCTCGATCCCCACGCCGCCCGCTCCTCCTCGATCTGAATCGGGATCGCCCCGATCCCGCCCCGCCCGCGACCTCGACGACGGCGCCCGTCGCCGGCGCCGCCCTGCTGCCGCCCTCCTCATCTCCGCCTCGCCATTCGCCGCCCTCCGCCTCAACCTCCCCCGCGCGTCTCCCTCGCCCCCCCCCGATCTAGATGGAGGGAGACGGCGCCTCGGCCCCGCCGCCTCACCCCTGCGCCCGATGCAAGCCGTCGTCGGCGCCGCCCCTCCCGGACTCCTCGCCCCTCCTCTCCCTCGCGCGGCGCCCAGCTGAAGCCGCCGCCTCGCCTCGTCGTCGACCCGACGCCATTCGCCGTCGCTGCCACCTCGCCCCCGTCGTCGATCTACCTCGTCGGACCACCCCGAGCCCGCTGTCCGTCCCTACAGCATCGCTGTGAGCTCCGCCACCCCCCCTGTGCCTTCCCGAGCTCGGATACGAGCTCCTGCATGTCCTCCCCACCACCCGTAACTCCGGCCACCGCTCCCCTCGCAGCCTCCGCCGCGTTTGTCACCGTCCCCTGCCCGGCGCCACTCCGGCCTCCTCACGGCCCGTCGCGTCGCTGCTCTGGCCGCGGCCACGAGCCACGCGCCACCCCCCTTCTTCCTCCCCTCTCGCTGGCCGCATCGGGCGCCGACGCCCGCGCCTTCCCGGTCCGGCGCCGTGGACGCTGCAGCGCCGCCGGCCACGCCCTGCCGTGGCCCGCCTCCCCTCTCGCCTGCAGCCGGCGCCCAGCCCGCCTCGCCGGTGCTGGCCCGCGCGCCTGCAGCGGCCGCCCGAGTTCGCCCGTTAACGGGTGGCGCCCGCGGCCTGCACCCAACGCCCGCAAGGCCCCCCTAGGCCAATGACGTGTGGGGCCTAGCCCCCACAGAACGTTTCTGTTAAAAAAAAGAGATAAAAAAAATATATATATTAATAATATTAATATTAAAATTAATTAATTAAATAATTAATTTAATTAACTATGATTAATTTAACTAATTAAGTATAATTAACCTAATGACTAATTAACCTAGTGAACTACTGATTATTAACTAAACAGTGAATGACAGGTGGGTCCCACTGGACCCACACAGTAGGTTGACCAGGTCAACGGTCAACGTTGACTGCTGACGTCATGCTGACGTCAGCATACACTATTCTGGATAATGTTAGAGTTAAATAATTAAATAAATTCTAAAAATGATTAAATCTTTTAAAATTAATATAAAATAAACCGTAGCTTAGATGGAAAAACTTTGTACATGAAAGTTGCTCAAAACGACGAGACGAATTTGAATACGCAGCCCGTTTATCCGCCACGCATCGCTAGCATAGCGAACACGCAACTTTCCCCCTCTGTTTCATCTGTCCGAAAACGCGAAACACCGGGGATACTTTCCCGGATGTTTTCCCCCCTTCACCGGTATCACCTCATACCGCGATAGGGCACCCCTAGCACCGATACTTGTCATGTCATGCATCGCTATGCATCTGTTCGCTTAAATATTTATTGTTTCTCCCCCCTCTTCTCTCGCTAGACACCGGGACCGACGCCGCTGCTACCCAGTACGACTACGGAGTTGACGATCCCTCTCTCTTGCCAGAGCAACCAGGCAAGCCCCCCCCTTTGATCACCAGATATCGCCTACTCTTCTCTATACTGCTTGCATTAGAGTAGTGTAGCATGTTACTGCTTCCCGTTAATCCTATATTGATGCATAGCCTGTCCTTGCTACTACTGTTGTTACCTTTACCTGCAATCCTAATGCTTAGTATAGGATGCTAGTATTTTCATCAGTGGCCCTACATCCTTGTCCGTCTGCCATGCTATACTATCGGGCCGTGATCACTCGGGAGTTGATCACGGGTATATACTATATGCTTTATACATGATACATGTGGTGACTAAAGACGGGTCGGCTTGAGGAGCACCCGCGAGTGGAGTTTTGAGGCGGAGCGGCAGGGCAGGTTCCGACCACCTAGGAGAGAGGTGGGCCTGGACCTGGTCGACGTTCGCGGATACTTAACACGCTTAACGAGATCTGGGTATTTGATCTGAGTCTGGCCATTTGGTCTATACGCACTAACCATCTACGCGGGAGTAGTTATGGGTATCCCGGCGTCGTGGTATCAGCCGAAGCCTTCTTGACGTCAGCGACAGAGCGGCGCGCGCTGGATTGGACTGGAACGCCACTAGGCTAGGTCTGCTTCCGGCCGCCCACGCAACGTGCAGGTGTGCTAAGGGCGATGGGCCCAGACCCCTGGGCGCTTAGGTTTAGACCGGCGTGCTGACCTCTCTGTTGGTCTAGGTGGGGCTGCGACGTGTTGATCTTCCGAGGCCGGGCATGACCCAGGAAAGTGTGTCCGGCCAAATGGGATCGAGCGTGTTGGGGTATGTGGTGCACCCCTGCAGGGAAGTTAATCTATTCGAATGGCCGTGATCTTCGGTAACAGGACGATTTGGAGTTGTACCTTGACCTTATGACAACTAGAACCGGATACTTAATAAAACACACCCTTCCAAGTGCCAGATACAACCGGTGGTCGCTCTCTCACAGGGCGACGAGGGGAGGATCATCGGTTAGGATTATGCTATACGATGCTGCTTGGAGGACTTCAGTCTACTCTCTTCTACATGCTGCAAGACGGAGGCTGCCAGAAGCGTAGTCTTCGAAAGGACTAGCTATCCCCCTCTTATTCCGGCTTTCTGCAGTCCAGCCCACATATAATAGCCTTATTCCAGTTGATACCAATGCATACATATGTAGTGTAGCTCCTTGCTTGCGAGTACTTTGGATGAGTACTCACGGTTGCTTTCTCCCCCTTTTCCCCCCTTTCCTTTCTTCCTGGTTGTCGCAACCAGATGTTGGAGCCCAGGAGCCAGACGCCACCGTCGACGACGACTCCTACTACACCGGAGGTGCCTACTACTACGTGATGCCCGCTGACGACGACCAGGAGTAGTTAGGAGGATCCCAGGCAGGAGGCCTGCGCCTCTTTCGATCCGTATCCCAGTTTGTGCTAGCCTTCTTAAGGCAACCTTGTTTAACTTATGTCTGTACTCAGATATTGTTGCTTCCGCTGACTCTTCTATGATCGAGCTCTTGTATTCGAGCCCTCGAGGCCCCTGGCTTGTAATATGATGCTTGTATGACTTATTTTATTTGTAGAGTTGTGTTGTGATATCTTCCCGTGAGTCCCTGATCTTGATCGTACACGTTTGCGTGTATGATTAGTGTACGATTGAATCGGGGGCGTCACAAGTTGGTATCAGAGCCGACTGCCTGTAGGAATCCCCCTTTCCAACTCCTTGGCCGAAGTTGAGTCTAGTCGATGAAAACTATTTTACTAACATGGCTGTGTGGCCCATGGGCCCACGTCGCCATTGTGTGGTAGTAGTATCTTTTATTCCTCGACCTATACTCTGGGACTCCGACCTCTCTTCTATTCGGGTTTAAATGATTTTGCTAAATCTAACATTAAGATCTCGTTATCACTTTCACCCGGAGAGCCCCTTGTTATTGAGGATCGTCTGCTGCACCAGAAGACCCTGAAGATATTCTCCGCTATTAACCCGAGAACTTGTGTTCATCGCATTTACAATTTCTCTTCTACCGTCAACCCTTATGATAACTACTTGCAGTTGTCATTCGTACATTCATCCCCAGTTGGTCTTGTTATTACAAGATACCCCGAAATACTCGTCGTTGTTTCGATAATCCTTTGACCTTAGTGCCTTGCTGTTCATTGTCACCTGAATACCCAAACGGATAATTCTCGCACTTATCGAGTATCCGCTCATCCCCAGATATTCATGCAGTTCACAAAATTCTTCGAAATACCATTCGGTCTTCCGAAGATCCTCAGCAACCTATTGCTCCTGAAATTCTTGCTTGCTTGCATTATGGTTAATCCCATAAGTATAGCAATCTTATTGGCAACCTTTGTCAATATCATTTTGAGTCCATTGACTCAATATGTTGCGAATGCTCGCAATCCTCACTCAGATCATAAAATTCATCCTTCCAGCTCAGATGTCATTTAAAACGTGAGCTGGTCCTCGGCCAATCAGATTGCCATCGATTGTACCCCTAAGTCTATTCAACTTGTCCGTCCTTGATCAAAGCGTTTGCTCCTGATCCCTTGATTTGAAAATCATAATTCCTTTGTTATTTAAACGTTGAATTATTCAGATATTCTGTAAAACGATGCATTTGCATTCTTTCTTCCTCTGATTGGGTATCGATACTCACATCAGCTCCATTGTGGGTCACCATATCCACTGTTGGATTATTATCCGACAATGTCATTCGTAATTAATCACCTTGTGAGTTCTTTCTCCGATACATAATGCCTTTGGTAATTTGTATCCTCTCCTTTTGCCAACCATGCTCTGCTTTCGAGCTGGTAATATTTACTCATGAAACTTGTGGTATATGTTTCTAAGAAGCCCCTATGGGTTGAACATATGCCTTCTCTAAAACTGTGTGAACCCAAAAGATTTCACGGGTCATACTTATATGGTATTGCACCAGGTAAAAACTTTCAACAAGTAATGTCATTTTTGAAATACGAGAGGTGAATGAAAAGTTATGCATTGAAGAAGTGGGAGTCGACCTTGAACCTTGCGTTCATGCCCATGGACACGATGTAGATCTTATCATTAAAGCTTCTCTTAATTAATTATTCCTTTGGTATAAGTTCATCTTGTATCTGGGATCTGGCCTTTTGCAATCGTGGTTCCGACCATGTTCTTCTTTAAATACAATTTCTCGTGCAAGTTTAAGCACTTGTCTTCTGCGGAGTAATACCCCAGACCAACCTCTACTTTCATTTGTCGTCGAGTATTACCCCCTAGTATCTCAAGATTATCACGGAACTGCATAACCTCTTATGAGTTCTTCATCAAGTGCTACATTCTCATTGATTCAAATTTTTCATGAGCTCTGAGTAATTTAACACTCAAAGACATCGATAACTGAATCGAGTCCGCACTGCGATTCAACAACTCTTAGTAACCTTCAATGCATACGAGTTTGTACTCGATCGTGTCATTCCCAGCTGATTGACCACATCATCATCGTCAGGCTGACTGCTTGACCATTCTACCTATGTCCTTCATCCTCGAGACACAATCCCGACAATGCTCTAAGCTTACATCGAACTTTCACCATCATATTGGTTGTCTTGAGAGACAACTCTGAATTCTGAGATGGCATCTTATCTATGGTTATAATAACCTTTTGCTTCACCATTCCCTTGGCTTGATGTCATCGCCAAGCGATTGCATCCTCATGGAGCCTCTCGGCAAAATTTGTTGTGATCATCATCATAATTTTAACTCTTTCCAGGATACCAATCGAATTCATGACGAGAAATACCATCCTCGCCCTCGATGATTTGTGTTATCATCGACCATTTATTGCCTTCCCACCAACACAAGCGTGTTCGTGTTTGGTGTTATACCTTCAGTTCCTTGCTATCCAGCAATTGGTTTTCTTTACCTTGGAACATTACCTTCTATTATGTCATCAATGTTGTGAGAATTTCACCACCTCTTAAGAATTCGTGATACAGTGATGCTTCTCGCCATCACCATTCCTTACTTGGTCCCCGTGTTGAGTGAACTCCGTTGTGCAAATCTAATATCACTAGCAACCCTATTGCTTCAGAGTTATTGGACAATGATTCCAATTTGGTGTGTTGGTTGCCCAATCGCCATTCCGACGTTGGTCGTGCAACCCAACCCATATTTCGGGTGCACCTTTCAACCAATGTTTAATTGTGTATGGTTCCCTCCAGCATACATCATTAAGTCATTTGATTTGACTAAGGTTATCTCCTTGTTCACTTAATTGTGGAAATCCATCTTTTGGAAAACTCTTTGAATTGTCGCTGAGTTCATCAGCCACCTCCTCATTATCTCCTTGATTTAATGATGAACTCTTGTTTCGGAACTCGCTTCCATAGTTCAATTCCCGAGAATCTTACAATGTCATCTCGGCAATTTGTGTTGCACCTTTCTTCTCAGGCATCCTGAGTCTGAGTTATCCTGACACCAATCAGATCTGAATCTCGGTCAGATATGATGGTTAGGACTTATTTCCAAGAGTTATAACATTGGTCCTTATATACCGGTAAGGTGAGGTCATGCCTATCACCCCTGGCCAGAGGACCTATTGTTACAGTTCCCTTTTTAGCTAGCTTAGCGATTCTTCCTTGAGGAAATCATAAGACTTATTCTACAAGTTGTTCCTGATGAATCCTTTATGCATCCTAAGTCTGACCTTACTTGAATACCACGCCAACGCTATCTCGAAGCATGTCTGTGGTACTCCGATTTTCAATAAGAGCATTGAAAGCGCAATGCTAAGTTTTCTTTAACCATTATCCAAACACCGTTGTATGGGTAATGTCATGAAATTTCTCTCCCCTTACTTAATGGGTTTTCTACATGATATCCTGCCACGGATATCATGCTCTGCTTGTCCTTGGGAAGGATATATCCCTGAATTATGTGTTTAAAACACATTTTCCTTTCCTTTCTTCTGTTAAACCTGATAATCACATTTTCCCTTCCATTGTCTTGTTAAGCTTTCTTGTAATCTGATTTAACTGAGCAGTGATAATCACCTCGTTGTACAACTCTGTCAGTAAGACCGTGTTACCATTGTTGATAGCATCCCGGTAACCACCGATGGACGAGAACTTTGCCTATTGGTCCGCCTCGTTCAACGAGCAGGAGAATGGTTCTCTTCGTCCCTCGCCCTTGGTATCGATGTTGTTGCCGACATAACTGACAGACTAGCCTCTGACATGCCTTGCTATCGTGACCATGCAAGATGTCACCCCTCCTACTTTTATCCCACATGGTGGGCCCATAACCCACAGTTCCACAAGATCGAAACCTGACTCTCATGTACACCCCCGGTTTCCAAAGCTATTCCTCGCGCTTGGTTTCGTATGTAATTCACGACCTAACTTCCCTGCCATATTTCATTCCGGTATTGGATGCAACATTCTTGTTCATTGCTCTGAACACCTTTCACACTCTATTTCAGGCAACAAACGATTGCCTATCCGCTTGAAATTTCTTAGTGCACCTTCTTGCCTTGCTCTTGATGAATCTCTTGAATTTCATCTCAAGAGATGCCTCTATGCCTTGTTCACTGAGATAGCCCCCAGGTACCTAGCTTGTGTTGAGCTCCGTCCTTCCCGAGTCTCCCTCCCTTATCTTTTCCATAAGGACGATGGAGATCTTGAAGAAAAGGATGCCGGCTTCATCATGATGACCCGGAGCAGGGGAATGAATACATCAGCGTAGTGGATCAACCTCTTCGAGAAGAGCAACCAAGACCGAGAAGACTCGATAGAATTTCGTAGCCACATCTTTCCCTTAGTCCCCTCCTAAATCTCGGGACGAGATTTCTTGTAGTGGAGGAGAATTGTGACGTCCGGATAATTAGGCTACAGTAATCTCACGATAATGATGCCACGTCACCATGGTTACTATTTTTAATCTTGGGTGTATCACGTCCCTTTCGAATTCTAACTTAAAATAAAGTTAAACGATAAAAGTTTTCTAAAGTCAAATCTAAAATGTTCAAAGTGTAGCAAATAAATCATATATGATCAGGGTGGTGAACCCAAAATTTTATAAAATGCTTAGATGCACTAAATGATAGAAACAATAGCTAAATTATTTATTTAATCGTCACTTAAATGATTAAATTATTGAAAACTACTTTTAATAAATAAAAGGATAATTGTGGCAGTAATATAATTACTACCACTAATTTAGGTGCTAGAATTATATTTCATAAAACAAAAATAGTATGAATTAAAACCGTAAAAGAAAAATGTTATAAACAGTTAAACAAAAAAAAATAAATAAATAGAAGAGCCCCCCCGCTGGACCATGGCCCAGCAGGCCATAGGGCCACCAGGCCGGCCCACCCCACTCCCCTTAACCCCCCGTCGACCGAACCCTAACCACCCCCGTCCCCCCACTCGCTCGATCCCCACGCCGCCCGCTCCTCCTCGATCTGAATCGGGATCGCCCCGATCCCGCCCCGCCCGCGACCTCGACGACGGCGCCCGTCGCCGGCGCCGCCCTGCTGCCGCCCTCCTCATCTCCGCCTCGCCATTCGCCGCCCTCCGCCTCAACCTCCCCCGCGCGTCTCCCTCGCCCCTCCCCGATCTAGATGGAGGGAGACGGCGCCTCGGCCCCGCCGCCTCACCCCTGCGCCCGATGCAAGCCGGCGTCGGCGCCGCCCCTCCCGGACTCCTCGCCCCTCCTCTCCCTCGCGCGGCGCCCAGCTGAAGCCGCCGCCTCGCCTCGTCGTCGACCCGACGCCATTCGCCGTCGCTGCCACCTCGCCCCCGTCGTCGATCTACCTCGTCGGACCACCCCGAGCCCGCTGTCCGTCCCTACAGCATCGCTGTGAGCTCCGCCACCCCCCCTGTGCCTTCCCGAGCTCGGATACGAGCTCCTGCATGTCCTCCCCACCACCCGTAACTCCGGCCACCGCTCCCCTCGCAGCCTCCGCCGCGCTTGTCACCGTCCCCTGCCCGGCGCCACTCCGGCCTCCTCACGGCCCGTCGCGTCGCTGCTCCGGCCGCGGCCACGAGCCACGCGCCGGCCCCCCTTCTTCCTCCCCTCTCGTGGCCGCATCGGGCGCCGACGCCCGCGCCTTCCCGGTCCGGCGCCGTGGACGCTGCCGCGCCGCCGGCCACGCCCTGCCGTGGCCCGCCTCCCCTCTCGCCTGCAGCCGGCGCCCAGCCCGCCTCGCCGGCGCTGGCCGCGCGCCTGCCGCGGCCGCCCGAGTTCGCCCGTTAACGGGTGGCGCCCGCGGCCTGCACCCAACGCCCGCAAGGCCCCCCTAGGCCAATGACGTGTGGGGCCTAGCCCCCACAGAACGTTTCTGTTAAAAAAAAGAGATAAAAAAAATATATATATTAATAATATTAATATTAAAATTAATTAATTAAATAATTAATTTAATTAACTATGATTAATTTAACTAATTAAGTATAATTAACCTAATGACTAATTAACCTAGTGAACTACTGATTATTAACTAAACAGTGAATGACAGGTGGGTCCCACTGGACCCACACAGTAGGTTGACCAGGTCAACGGTCAACGTTGACTGCTGACGTCATGCTGACGTCAGCATACACTATTCTGGATAATGTTGATTTAAATATTAAATAAATCCAAAAATGATTTAAATCTTTTAAAATTATATAAAATAAACCGTAACTCGGATGGAAAACTTTGTACATGAAAGTTGCTCAGAACGACGAGACGATTCCGGATACGCAGCCCGTTTATCCACCACACATTCCTATCATAGCGAACACACAACTTTCCCCCTCCGGTTCACCGGTCCGAAAACGCGAAACACCGGGGATACTTTCCCGGATGTCATCCCCCTTAACCAGTATCACCTACTACCGCGTTAGGGCACCTCTGACGCCGTTACTTGTCATATCATGCATCACTATGCATCTGTTTGCTTAAATATTTATTGTTTCTCCCCCCTCTTCTCTCGCTAGACACCGGGACCGACGCCGCTGCTACCCAGTACGACTACGGAGTTGACGATCCCTCTCTCTTGCCAGAGAACCAGGCAAGCCCCCCCTTTGATCACCAGATATCGCCTACTTTCTCTATACTGCTTGCATTAGAGTAGTGTAGCATGTTAACTGCTTCCCGTTAATCCTATATGAATGCCATAGCTGTCCTTGCTACTACTGTTGTTACCTTTTACCTGCAATCCTACTTGCTTAGTAATAGATGCTAGTTTTCCAGCTGGGCCCTTACATCCTTGTCCGTCTGCCCATGCTATACTATCGGGCCGTGACTCGGGAGTTGATCACGGGTATATACTATATACTTTATACATGATTACATGTGGTGACTAAAGACGGGTCGGCTTGAGGAGCACCCGCGAGTGGAGTTTTGAGGCGGAGCGACGGGCAGGTTCCGACCACCTAGGAGAGAGGTGGGCCTGGCCCTGGTCGGCGTTCGCAGATACTTAACACGTTTAACGAGATCTTGGTATTTGATCTGAGTCTGGCTACTGGCCTATACGCACTAACCATCTACGCGGGGACAGTTATGGGCACTCGACGTCGTGGTATCAGCCGAAGCCTTCGTGACGTCAGCAACGGAGCGGCGCGCGCTGGATTGGACTGGAACGCCACTAGGCTAGGTCTGCTTCCGGCCGCCCACGCAACGTGCAGGTGTGCTAAGGGCGATGGGCCCAGACCCCTGGGCGCTTAGGTTTAGACCGGCGTGCTGACCTCTCTGTTGGTCTAGGTGGGGCTGCGACGTGTTGATCTTCCGAGGCCGGGCATGACCCAGGAAAGTGTGTCCGGCCAAATGGGATCGAGCGTGTTGGGTTGTGGTGCACCCCTGCAGGGAAGTTAATCTATTCGAATAGCCGTGATCTTCGGTAACAGGACGACTTGGAGTTGTACCTTGACCTTATGACAACTAGAACCGGATACTTAATAAAACACACCCTTCCAAGTGCCAGATACAACCGGTGATCGCTCTCTCACAGGGCGACGAGGGGAGGATCATCGGTTAGGATTATGCTATACGTGATGATACTTGGAGGACTTCAGTCTATTCTCATCTACATGCTGCAAGACGGAGGCTGCCAGAAAGCGTAGTCTTCGAAAAGACTAGCTATCCCCCCTTATCCCGGCTTTCTGTAGTTCAGTCCACCACATATAATAGCCTTATTCCAGTTGATACCAATGCATACATATGTAGTGTAGCTCCTTGCTTGCGAGTACTTTGGATGAGTACTCACGGTTGCTTTCTCCCCCTTTTCCCCCCTTTCCTTTCTTCCTGGTTGTCGCAACCAGATGTTGGAGCCCAGGAGCCAGACGCCACCGTCGACGACGACTCCTACTACACCGGAGGTGCCTACTACTACGTGATGCCCGCTGACGACGACCAGGAGTAGTTAGGAGGATCCCAGGCAGGAGGCCTGCGCCTCTTTCGATCCGTATCCCAGTTTGTGCTAGCCTTCTTAAGGCAACCTTGTTTAACTTATGTCTGTACTCAGATATTGTTGCTTCCGCTGACTCTTCTATGATCGAGCTCTTGTATTCGAGCCCTCGAGGCCCCTGGCTTGTAATATGATGCTTGTATGACTTATTTTATTTGTAGAGTTGTGTTGTGATATCTTCCCGTGAGTCCCTGATCTTGATCGTACACGTTTGCGTGTATGATTAGTGTACGATTGAATCGGGGGCGTCACAGGCACGCTGTACACTGTATGCATTCGCCTACTACTTCATGCAGCGGCCTCAGGTCGTCGAGTTGCTGTCCTCCGCCACTGAGGACCTGCGATCCTCGACGCCGACCGTGGACTGGTCCTGGAGGAGCGTCGTGCCCTCACCGTTCGCCTGGAAGGAAAGGGTCTACTCCTGCACCACGCACCCGGAAGGACGCACCGTCTTCGTCTGTCGGCCCTCACCACCACCGGCCTCGCCGACCAGCACTTCCGCACCTTGTCCTTCGACGCCGGCCACCACGAGTGTACGTGCCATGGCGAATGGGGCCTGCCGTTCATGGACAAGGGCTACTTCGATGGTTACCTGGTGTTAGAATAAATCCGAGGCATACCGTTGATCATCCGAGAACCAAGCAATCCCACAAACACGACACCGAGATTTGTTAACGAGGTTCACCAATATGGCTACATCCCCGGGGCATGACTACGGGCGCTCCTCCCCGTGACACCGTCACAATACCGCACCCCGGCCGCCCGGGCGCCGGCACACGCCGCCGGCTCCCCCGCGTGCCTGTGCTATTATGTTGGCATAGGTTACATCGTGTGTCTACCCTCACTATATATGAGAGGCCTAGGATACATGTGTCCTACTTGGACACGACTCCTATCATATCTGCACACAGTCCAAAACGAAGTCCAACTGTAACCTACCTTGTACAATAATATTCGACGCAACTCTAACGAACTTCACCTTGACGAATATTCTCCATCACCTTGGATTCATCCATGCATCGAACCTCCATGTACATTGGACTTGAGATACACCATGAGCACCGCTGCTACTCCCAGACTCCATGTGACTCCACCTGCAACTATAGTCCTTTCTCGTCTTCTTCACAGTCAACACTCGAGCGAAATTAAGTTCCTCATTAATTACTTTGTGCTCCCAACTTCCGGAGAATCCGTTCAATACCATCACACACCGATAACTTATCTGTGTGAAAATGAACAACTCACATATTAAAAGCTACATATAAGAATTACCTGAACTCAACATCACCGCTCTTTCTTAACCGTCTGTCTGAAACTTGAAGGAATTTCACCGTCGCCCTATGTCACCCTGAGTCAAATTCACAGTTGTCTCATCCTTTTCCCGGATAGTCTTTGACATGTCCCATAGCTATAGCACTCCACCTCCTTCTGTACTTGTCATCCGCACTTTACCATGTGCACCGAACACCACAGAATATACGGCTGTGTACTCTCTCGGCTTTTGACAATATCAGACTTTCCGTCACTTTCTCAGATTCTCCATAGTCAACTCCTATCCATCTTCCGGCACCGATAGACTCAGTCACCAACTTGAATCCGGTACTCGTCAACACTGCTCAACACCCCCTGCACAATTTGTCTGACCACACGTCTGACCGCTAGTGCCTTGGCCTGCCGCTGTGTCCCGTGCTTACCGCACACCTCGCCGCTATCACCGCGTCGAGCCTCTGCTGTCCTGGTCGAGTCTCCCAAGGTCGCGAACCCACACCACTCAACCCCCACTGCAGAGAACCACCGATCATCACCGACCGATGTCGAGTATCACGTCTCCATCAGACCACTAGTAACTAGTCTGAAACCACGTGTCTCTCGATATCCCGCTGAAATAGGCTTCGACTCTCTGTTAACTTACGCCGTAGCCCCTCCATCAGCACAGAGTGAAGTCGTCCATCAGACTCCAACTCCACCTTCAACATGACTCCATGGTGGTTGTACGAGCCACCCCCCGCGCCTTGTCGACTTCAAGCTCTCATGTGTACACTACCTTGAATCAACATTGTCTTGTCGAAGCCGCACAAGCCCTCGGGCATGCACCACGTGTTTCCACACCCCAGAAGTCGGCCACCATCAGCATCACGCTCCTATGTCATCGTCGCTGAAATCACTGCCATCTTCTGCTTTGACCAACATCCATGTCGATCCATCAAATAGTCCAGTCCGACCTAGCCGAAATTATCCGACTGTAACCATGCTCCACCATGCGTCGTGTCCGCCCGCACATCTTCGTGCATTGCTTGACGCCCTGTGTTTGCATGATCCTCTTTGTGCAACGCACCTCAATTCCCGTCTGACTGCACTGTCGAATAACGCCATTGCTACCAATCTGCCATCTCAACGTAACATGCAAAGAACTCCAGAAATAGAGAGAATTCCTTATTTAACACCGTACTTAAATTTTATTCCCTATTTGACATCGGCAAATAATTTCTTCCCTATGTAACAACGAGTCTAAATTTTATGCCCTTTATAACACTTTCGTCCCTTTTAGGCCTAAATAACACCTGAAAAGACCCTTTTGCCCCTTATATGATATGATTGTGTGCGCACGCGTACTGCTGCGTGTTTGTGTGTGTGTGCATGATGTGTGTGTGCTGCTGCGTGTTTGTGTGTGTGCGTGCTGCGCGTGTGTGCTGCTGCGTCCGTGTGTGCGTGTGTGTGTGTGCTGCTACATATGTGTGTGCTACGCGTGTGTGTGTGCTGGTGTGTGTGCTGTTGCATATGTGTGTACTATGCGTGTGTGTGTGTGTGCTGGTGTGTGTGCTGCTGCATGTGTGCGTGTGCCTGTGTGTGCTATTGCGTGTGTTACTGCCATTGCCTGTGTGTGTGCACTACTTCCCGCATTGATGTTATGTGTGTGCGCTAGGGGCAAAAGGGTCTTTTCAGGTGTCATTTAAGTCTAAAATGGACGAAAGTGTTATAAAGGGCATAAAATTTAGACTCATTGTTATATAGGGAAGAAAAAAAATCAGTGTCAAATAAGGAAGCGAAATTTAAAATAATGTTAAATAAGGAATTGTTTCCCAGAAATAACCCTGTGCACGTCTAACAACCAGTTCAATCAACTTTATTACGACCACCACGTGGACTTCCTTGACCAACTCTTGTTCTCTTGCTCTTTTATTTTGTTCACACGTGAGATCAATGTGATGGCAGCCAATGGATCCCGTATTCCAACACGTTGCAGCACCACCTGGGAATCGATAGTTTTTCCAACAAATCTCGTGTCCATAACAGCTCCCGCGTTCGTGCAGCCTTGCCTTTGGTCCCGCCCGCTATCGGGCCGCGATTTGCCCTGCTCCGCCAGCCCTAGCATAGGCCAGCAAAGGGCCGCCACCTCAGCCGCGCCCGACCGGGCCTTGGGCCACATCGCCTGGGCGGCCTCCTGCACCTCGCTCCGCTGCTGGCCGCCAAGCACCACGCCCGTGACCTAGCCTAGGGCCGCTACGCCGCCGCCGAAACCGGTTGAGCCGCCGATCCGATCGAGCCTTAGCCTGACTTGCCGATTCCCATCGCTTCGAAACAGCCGATCGCCTCCATGAAAGAAATCCTTGTCACCGATCCATCTCGCTAACCGCCACTGATGCTGCTCTCCTCGGCTCGTAAAACCGACGCAACTTCTTCGTGTGGTTGATTCCCTCACTATGAACCTGACAAAATCTTTCGTTTTCTTTCTCTGGATCAACAATCTGCAGCCTTTTCGTAACCTTGCTCATGATACCACTTGTTAGAATAAATCCAAGGCATACCGTTAATCATTCGAGAACCAAGCAATTACACAAACACGACACCGAGATTTGTTAACGAGGTTCACCAATATGGCTACATCCCCGGGGCATGACTACGGGCGCTCCTCCCCGTGACACCGTCACAATACCGCACCCCGGCCGCCCGGGCGCCGGCACACGCCGCCAGCTCCCCCGCGTGCCCGTGCTATTATGTTGGCATAGGTTACATCGTGTGTCTACCCTCACTATATATGAGAGGCCTAAGATACATGTGTCCTACTTGGACACGACTCCTATCCTATCTGCACACAGTCCAAAACCAAGTCTAACTGTAACCTACCTTGTATAATAATATTCGACACAACTCTAACACCTGGACGCTTGGGTCGGCCTTGACAAGGGTGGCTACGTCGGCGCCTGCCAGGTCGCTGACCCTACTCCTGCCAGTGGCATGAAGATGCCGCGGCTCGACTGGAAGATCGCCAAGGACAAGCTCTGGAGCAGGGAGCGGCGGGCGGCTCAGCAGCCTACGCTCACCTGTATGGGCAACGGCAGGTTTTGCCTTGTGGACTGTGTGATGCGCGAGGGGATGACGTCTGGTTACACTGATGGCTGCATGCTCAACATCACCACATTTCGCCTCCGGTACTCTCACAAGGGAGAGCTACGGATCGCCGGTCTCGCCACCAAGTCCTGTCAAATGACCAAGAATGTCCGCGCATTTTCTCCTGTGGCGTTCTGGATGTAGCTCGCTGTTTACCTGCTTGGTAGTACTCCCTCCGTTCCGAATTACTTGTCGCAGGTATGGATGTATCTAGATGTATTTTAGTTCTAGATACATCCATTTCTGCGACGAGTAATTTGAAATAGAGGAAGTATGTCATAATGATAATACATTAGTTTACAAACATTTACTACTAGTACTTTATAATGCACTAGAGCATAGAGCTGGAACAATGTACTGTAGTCTCTAACCGAAGGACCAAATCAAAGAGTTCAGACATTTACCTGAAATAGCTCCAGTGCCATAATATCGAAAGAATGGTTTGTGTACTGAACGGTACGCAACTATCCTTGCTCTTAACATTGCTTGCTGTTTGAGATGGTAACCTTATTTGCCTGTGGATTTCCCAACCACGGTTACTCTTCGTACCACTTGCGTAAACTGCCTGAAGTCGAGGCAAAAGGAGTGGTTTTCTGTATTACCCTGACAACTGATCAAGTGAGAAGGAAGACTGGGCCAAAGAAAAAGATTGTTGCAACAAAATAGAATGCAAATAGACAATATCAAAATTTGCCAGCATCGACGGAGGCACTGCTACTATTAGTGTGGACCAGGAACTGTTGCGGATACATTGTCTAGTTAAACAGCCAGGATTAACACAATCCACTGCGATTCATAGACAACTCGTCAATTTATACCACAGTGCGTTGCCCGCTGTTTGGCGCGCTACCAGATATGAAATGCTCCCTCCGTTCACAAATATGTTTTCTATACATACGGACTAAAACGTGTCTATATATATTCAATTCAGAAAAAGTTAGAACATCTTATATTTGTGAACGGAGGGAGTAGTTGTTTTGAAAGATGATAGCTAAAACTGTACCATATAGAAAAGCCATTTTGGTACACATGGAGTAGCCTCTGATCATAACTGATAGCTACTGAGAAAGTTGTCTGGAGTAAATAGTTATAAATGCAAAGTTCCGTTGCAACCAAAAAAAAGTATTCTATATAAAGTCCCATTGCAATAAAAGAAAGTCTAAATGATAAAGCACATAGGATGTCGATTTTAAGATGTGCAAAGCAACATTTTGGCTAAACAGCTTAAGCTACACAAGTAGTTAAGCATGTGGCCAAACTCCAATCATCCAACATGTGTTTTTCTTAGATAATGATCACAGCATGTGTAGCGATATCTAAACATCAACGAAGCAACATTTTTTTAAAACAATGACCTAAACCCACATCCGTTTAAATACGCAGGTGTTACTTCCTGTTACAGGTGTTAACTAAACACAACCACCCTGCAGGAGTACAACAGCTTTATATAGAGATGGTAAAAAATAATCATAGATTGCAGCCAATGTACAACAGCTTACACCTAAATGAAATGAGATATTCTAGAGTACATCATGCTTGCTGGTCCTCAACCAGGAGTACGCCCTTGCTTACACCAAAAATGAGATATTCTTACAACACAAATAAATTTGGTAAAGCAAAAACAACTCATCACTGATAGAACTTGCCCGTGAGATGTACAGAAGATATAAAAGAAAACAATACAGAAGCTTTACCAGATGGAGATACCCAATGGCCAATACAATGTTGATGTGCCATTATTTGACAGCATAGCAAGCTGGGAATGGCATGCCAGATGCCATGGAGAATGCATTGTGGGCTGACTACATTGCAAGACAATGAATCATATGTAATATGGAGAAAATTCAGACGCCTGATGTAAAGTGTTTCCCAAATAAGTGTAAAACAATTTGGTTTGTACTGCAATTAGTTCTATTCAATCAAAAGGATTTGTGATCAAGTGGCATTTAACATTGCATCGGTACTAGCACATCTGCCCAGGAACACATACTCAAAAGTTAAGGACCCTTTCCTAGCCTAGCACCTTAGCACTACATGATAAATGATAATTTTGCTACTATTAACATTGTATTAGTAGTACTACAGCAACGTCGCATACCCTTTCCTAGCCTAGCACCTTAACAGAAAAGCCTTCTCCACGGGGCCTATTTCCATAGCCATTAAACTAGGTGTTCTGAATTTTTCTTTTTAACCAGGCCAGCCGTAATTCCTTAGATGAAAACGAGAGAAACACTTCTCTGTTGTCCTTGTTATCGGTGAAGAGGTCAGCTGCTTTTAGCATATCTTCTGTTTGTAAATCCGGCAACCCTTCAAGTACAGCAATGCAATTTTGTATGCTATAGGGATCCTCCAATTTCCTCTCCTCAATCGCTGCAAACCGATCCAGCTCTTCTCTTTTGAAGCTCAGGTACCTCTCTTGGAAATCATCAAGATTAGAGTTTGTCTTCTGTCTTTTCCCCCGTTTAGCACTAGTAGGCTCAGGAGTAGAATGAGATGGTTGATGATTTCTATGCAGGTCTTCTGGAAGTTCCATCGATACATGTGCGGCCTTGTTCGCATAATTATCCGTGCCATGGCAACCCCTTCCTTGAGCATAGCGCCCTGCATGGATTACGTCCAGAAGAATCTCGCTTAAGAACATAAGACACACAACATAAATAATTAATTCAATGGTTTAAAACTCACCGTCATATAGAGCAAATATATCATAATAGTATGGGAATGATTTGTCTTGCCATCGGAGGGCATCTTTGTTTTTACGTGCCCTTAATTCTTCCCAAACACTATCCGGAGCAACCACCATCATCATATCACGATCCCAGCCAAAACCACTTTCGGATATCAAGTCTCTTATAGCTTTAAAATCTTTCTTCAGGTCCTGCTCCTTTTGTTTGACCTGAGTTACTGAGAGTGATAAACCAAATCGTGTATTGAATGCATCCACAATCCTTCTCCAAGCCTCTTTGCTCCATGCATTTCGTGTTCGATATGTCGGCACATCATGTTCTTTCAAGAGCCAAATAAGATATGACTTCATCTTGTGGTTCCAGCTGGCTCTAGAACAATTCTTGGTGGTGCCTGATGATATGACAAGTGCAATTCTAGTATCAGTTTTTGAAAAACATACTAACTAGCCATGTACTCCATATGTAAAGAAATATAAGAGCGTTTAGATAGTGATCTAAACGCTCTTATACTCCCTCCGTCCCAAAATAAGTGTCTTGAGCTTAGTACAACTTTGTAGTAAAGTTAGTACAAAGTTGAGACACTTATTTTGGGACAGAGGGAGTATTTCTTACCGAGGGAGTACTGAATAATGCATACCAGTAAGTCTATGGGCAGTGAAACAATGAGAGCCACACTCAATGTCATCATATATAGGACTATAACATTAACTAGGGACCCTCTTAACATATAGGGAGTGTTGATCTTCATTTGAGGGAGCCACGGCCCAAAACTCGCATGAAATCCCAAAAATTCAAAAGAAACTATCCCTGAAACATCACAGCAAACCATCGACACAACATCCACACAACAAAAGTCCGCCTCGATCCAAGTAACAATCTAACTAGGTGATGGTAAGAACTAATCCATACACACATACAGTACACATCAATGACACCATATGTCTTCATCTTCCTGATTCTCTGGATCTCCTAACACTGTTTTCTACATAATTGCAAAGAATCCAGTGCATAGCTGGATGTGGATAGGCACACGCCACGCTATAGCTGAACCGAAGTTAAATACTAATATGCGTATACATCAGTGCTGTGCATGCACGGTCGCCTGTAGTGATGAAAAATACTCTCTGAAAATGTTGCGTGCACACTAACAACTAACTAGCCAGAACTCTGCTCCACAGCTGGGCACACGTACTAGTGTAGTGTAAAAAACGATCTTATGTTATGGGACAGAGGGGTAGTAGTCTGTCACACCGTACATGCAAAGAGAAATAGATCTGCCCTAGCAAGACAAATGTTCAACAGTAAATCAAGACTTCTGAACGAGAAACCAATATGTATCGAGAGTGGATTACCTGTTTCTTGCCAGATCTCCTGACCTTCTCCAAATTGCAGATCTTCCAGCCCTTGTGTCGATGGAAGGAGGGGAGGTGGAGCAGGAGGGGCGTAGGGAGGGGGCAGAGGCAGAGGAGGGGGAGGGGCTGGGATCCCCCCGTGGTCGTCCATGTCGATTTCGCGTCAAGCTCGTGGGAGACGGGGCGGGAGAGTGGAGGAGCGAGGGAAGGGGATTTTCACCGGGCGTTCCTTTGGTTCGAGCAGATGCTATTTTTCCCGTGAGAAGTGCAGGTTGAGGGGACGCTTTCCTGTGGAACGGACGAAGCTGATTTCCTGCTGACCGAACGGGCATATCCGTGCGGCCTGCAGAATTCCTACGGAACAGTTCGGGTGCATCTAACCTCAAGTGTCTCCAATACGCCGATTCAAATGAACGCAAATTTTGTCCGTTTTTATTTATTGGGTCGGCATTTTAACCTTTATCTATCTTCATTCTATTTGAATGATAAAGCGTTCACGCGGCCATACTTTTGCTTTTTTTACGTAGATAAGAAAAACATTGCCCAAAGTTCACATAATTCAACCAAATGCAAATATCATAGTTTCATAAACCAAATAAAATCTCATATGTTACAAACCAAATAAAATTTAAATTGTTACAAATACATTTGAAAGAAAATATAGTTCATACATCTATTGTTTGTCAAAGTGAGCCCACATATACTCAACCAAATCATCTTCTAGTTGAATGTGAGTTTTCCAATCACGCATTTGATGATGAAATTCGATGAACTGTGCAAATGTAGCCGTTCCTCCATGCTCGAGTACAACATTTTTCCCTTGAAATTGAAACCCCTGATCGAAGATTTTATCCTCGCGCTCATCCTCTATGATCATGATGCACATGATCACATAAGCAGTCATCACCGTCCACAACTTCTAAGTGCTCCAAGTTCTAGCAGGATACTGAAAGATGCCTCATTGAGATTGAAGAACACCAAAAGCATGTTCCACATCTTTTCTTGCACTCTCTTGTGCTTGGACAAATCTCTACCTCTTCTCTCCTATCAGGTTGGAGATTGTCTTGACAAGAGTAGTTCATTGAGGATAGATACCATCAGTTAGGTAGTATCATTTGTTTTAGTGGTGGCCATTTATCTCAATATTGACCTTTGGGCAGTTGCCTTCTACAAGCCTTGCGAACACCGGAGAACGCCGAAGCACGTTGATATCATTGTGAGAGCCGGCCATGCCGAAGAAAGAGTGCAAATCCAGAGATCTTGTGAAGCCACGGCCTCAGCTATGACAACGCAAGATTTCCACATGGCCCCTAAACTGCCCCTACCAAGCAGAGGGGCAGTTCTTCCACTCCTAGTGCATACAATCTACGCTACCAAACATCTCCGAAAAGCCCCTATCGGCATTGATCACCAACAATCGGTTTGTATCCGCAACAGTTGGTTCTCTCAAGTACTCCGGGCCAAATACTGCTACCACAGCTTTGAACAACCTATACATGGATT
Organism: Triticum urartu; assembly: GCF_003073215.2. NCBI lineage: Eukaryota > Viridiplantae > Streptophyta > Magnoliopsida > Poales > Poaceae > Triticum > Triticum urartu. Next base: position 113,229,681 of record NC_053027.1, on the reverse strand, counting down.
CTAGGCACGTGGATTCGCTCATCCAGACATACTCATCAATAAGATCAGCAGATATTCCGTATGCAAGCATCTGAATAGCTGCAGTGCATTTCTGATAAGAGGAGAAGCCAACCTTTCCCAAGGGCTTCCTCCTTGCATTCAAAATAATTATCATAAGCCACCACCCCTTCTGGATACGATTGAACACATGTCTAGCCATCCAAAAGCGGCGCATGAATAGGTTGTGTGTGAAGAGTGGGTCAGCGGACTTGAAGTAGTCCTTCCAAAGTAGGCAATGGTTGCTCTATCTGTTGCGATTCAACGCCGAAGTATACCTCGAGATCAAGCCCCTAAACATCACCCGCTGCCTATTAATGTGGTCATGGACGACCAAAGCCGCAACCACAATCTCCTCATTGTCGGACAACAAATCATCCAAATCACAAATGAAGTTGTTGAAAAAGTACTCATCGTCACTATCCATTTGTATCTTGCGGGCGAAACGCCGAACACCGTGCGGGCGTGGAGCTAGAACATCAGAAAATAGCGTTTTTTACATTAAGGATTTCAACATCTAAAACTTTCAAAATAGCGTTCACAATCTGAACAATGACTGATGAGAGCTACATAATTTAAACTAACTACGAAAAATATCTGATCATGTGTCTCTGAACGAACAAACTCAGTTTAATGGAACCATGCATCTCTATATCAAAAGGTAAGTTCCAAAATGTCAAGTATTGTTGGAGAAACATAAACAACCAACAGGATAGCAAACATATAACACAAACATAGAACAAAACATGAAGAATTTGTTTAACTCATTGCCCAAGTTTTTTTTGAGAAATATGGGGGAATTGGGGAATGCGTTGCATTGAGAGAAAGTCGGGTCGATGCCCAGTGGGCTGCTAGCCTTCTAGTGTTAAAGGAAATATGCCCTAGAGGCAATAATAAAGTTATTATTTATTTCCTTATATCATGATAAATGTTTATTATTCATGCTAGAATTGTATTAACCGGAAACTTAGTACATGTGTGAATACATAGACAAACTAAGTGTCACTAGTATGCCTCTACTTGACTAGCTCGTTAATCAAAGATGGTTAAGTTTCCTAGCCATGGACAAGAGTTGTCATTTGATGAACGGGATCACATCATTAGAGAATGATGTGATTGACTTGACCCATCCGTTAGCTTAGCACGATGATCGTTTAGTTTGTTGCTATTGCTTTCTCCATAACTTATACATGTTCCTATGACTATGAGATTATGCAACTCCCGGATACCAGAGGAACACTTAGTGTGCTATAAAACGTTACAACGTAACTGGGTGACTATAAAGATGCTCTACAGGTGTCTCCGATGGTGCTTGTTGAGTTGGCATAGATCGAGATTAGGATTTGTCACTCCGTGTATCGGAGAGGTATCTCTGGGCCCTCTCGGTAATGCACATCACTATAAGCCTTGCAAGCAATGTGACTAATGAGTTAGTTACGGGATGTTGCATTACGGAACGATCAAAGAGACTTGCCGGTAATGAGATTGAACTAGGTATTGGGATACCGACGACCGAATCTCGGGCAAGTAACATACCGATGACAAAGGGAACAACATATGTTGTTATGCGGTTTGATCGATAAAGATCTTCGTAGAATATGTAGGAACCAATATGAGAATCCAGGTTCCGCTATTGTTTATTGACCGGAGATGAGTCTCGGTCATGTCTACATAGTTCTCGAACCCGTAGGGTCCGCACGCTTAACGTTCGGTGACGATCGGTATTATGAGTTTATGTGTTTTGATGTAACTAAGGTAGTTCAGAGTCCCGGCTGTGATCACGGACATGAAGAGGAGTCTCGAAATGATCGAGACATAAAGATTGATATATTGGAAGGTTATATTCGGACACCGGAAGGGTTCTAAAGTGTATTGGGTATTTTTCGGAGTACCGGGAGGTTACCAGAACACCCCGGGGAGTCTATGGGCCTTATTGAGCCCTAGTGGAGAAATAGGGCAGCAAGCAAGGTGTGGGGCGCCCACCCCCCCAAGGCCTAAACCGAATTGGTTTAGGGTTTGGGGGCCGGCCCCCTCTTTCCTTCTCCCCTCCTCCTCTTGCCTCCTTCTCCTAGTAGGAATAGGAAGAGGGGAACCTACTTGGAGTAGGATTGTCCCCCCCCCTTGCCGCACGCTTCCTCCTAGGCCGTCCTCTTCCTCCCTCCCTCCTTTATATACGGGGGAGGGGGGCTGATACGTCTCCAACATATCTATAATTTTTCATTGTTCCATGCTATTATATTATCCGTTTTGGATGTTTAATGGGCTTTATTATGCACTTTTATATTATTTTTGAGACTAACCTATTAACCGAAGGCCCAGTACAAATTGTTGTTTTTTTTGCCTATTTCAGTGTTTCGCAGAAAAGGAATGTCGAACGGAATCCAAATAGAATGAAACCTTCATGAGGATCGTTTTTGGAACAAACGCAATCCAGGAGACTTGGAGTGGACGTCAAGGAAGCAGCGAGGAAGCCACGAGGCAGGAGGGCGCGCCCCAGGGCACTACAAAAAAATACACTTCCGTGATGATATGTGTTTGTCACAGTAGGTCACGTTTTTTGTCATGCATGTACATCCATGACGATTTTATGACAGAGTCAAGATAGTCATACCTGTGCTGTCGTAGAAGTGTTCCATGACATTACCAAAATTATCATCACGGAAGTGTCCACTTCCATGATGATAGATCGCGCGTCACAGAAGTGCTTTCGTCAAGGGTGACCGACACGTGGCATCCACCGTAATGGAACGCCGTTAAGCTATCGGGTCCGGTTATGGATTCGATAACCCGTTAACAGCCGGGACCAATGGGAAATTTCCATGTGTAAAATTCTGATTGGCCGGAGGGAACACCTGTCAGCTCGTCAGTGGGCCAGATGTCGCCCGTCCATTGGAGGAAACATGCCTATGATACATCGACACGTGGCTGGGCCCAACAGAGGCCCATATAGATTAAAAAGGCCGGCCCAGTCAAAGGCATGTAGTACTTACTCAGGTACTAGTGGGCCAGCTCAATAACGGCCTGCTTAATAAAGGCCCATTTACGGCCCGAAGCCAGATCTGGCCCGTTAATTGTTCGCCAAATATTTAGGCCCAATTACAGCCTAGTGACTTTCGGCCTGTTAGAGGCCCGTGTAGACATGGGTCCATTTCAGCCCGGTGTGAATTTCGGCATGGGAATGGCCCGTGCTGCCCATGGGCCATATATGGTCCGACGGGACATTGGGCCCACTAACGGCCCGTGATAAAGGTGGCAACAGTTATGCCCAACATGACTTTGGGCCTGTTAAAGGACTTTGGGCCTGTTAAAGGCCTGTCGCATAATTCGGCCCATTGATGTCTGTACTAAGCTTTCGGCCTCTTAAAGGCCCATGATATCAGTGGGCCAACTAAGGCCCGAGATATGTTTCGGCCTGGTAACTGCCCGTGATATAACTGGGCCCAAAAAGGGCTGGTCTACATTTCAGCCTCCTAAAGGCCCGTTGATAACCCACAAGTATAGGGGATCACAAAAGTTTTCGAGGGTAGAGTATTCAACCCAAATTTATTGATTCAACACAAGGGGAGCCAAAGAATATTCTCAAGTATTAGCAGCTAAGCTGTCAATTCAACCACACCTGGAAACTTAATATCTATTGCAAAGTGTTTAGTAGCAAAGTAATATGATAGTAGTGGTAACGGTAGCAAAAGGTAATGATAGCAAAAGTAATGTTTTTGGTATTTTGTAGTGATTGTAACAATAGCAACGAAAAAGTAAATAAGCGAAGAACAATATATGGAAAGCTCGTAGGCAATGGATCGGTGATAGAGAATTATGCCGGATGTGGTTCATCTTGTAACAGTCATAACCTAGGGTGACACAGAACTAGCTCCAATTCATCAATGTAATGTAGGCATGTATTCCGAATATAGTCATACGTGCTTATGGAAAAGAACTTGCATGACATCTTTTGTCCTACCCTCCCGTGGCAGCGGGGTCCTAGCGGAAACTAAGGGATATTAATGCCTCCTTTTAATAGAGTACCGGACCAAAGCATTAACACATAGTGAATACATGAACTCCTCAAACTATGTTCATCACTGGTAAGTATCCTGATTATTGTCACTTCGAGGTTAACGGATCATAACACATAATAGGTGACTATAGACTTGCAAGATAGGATCAAGAACTCTCATATATTGATGAAAACATAATAGGTTCAGATCTGAAATCATGGCACTCGGGCCCTAGTGACAAGCATTAAGCATAGCAAAGTCATAGCAACATCAATCTCAGAATATGGTGGATACTAGGGATAAAACCCTAACAAAACTAACTCGATTACATGATAAATCTCATCCAACCCATCACCGTCCAGCAAGCCTACGATGGAATTACTCACGCACGGCAGTGAGCATGATGAAATTGGTGATGGAGGATGGTTGATGATGACGATGGTGACGGATTCCCCTCTCCGGAGCCCCGAACGGACTCCATATCAGCCCTCCCGAGAGGTTTTAGGGCTTGGCGGTGGCTCCGTATCGTAAAACGCGATGAATTCTTCTCTCTTATTTTTTCTCTCCGAAACCAAATATATAGAGTTGGAGTTGAGGTCGGAGGAGCTCCAGGGGGCCCATGAGGTAGGGGGCGCGCCCCCACCCTCGTGGACAGGTGGTGGGCCCCCTGGTCTTCATCTTTTGCAAGGATTTTTTATTATTTCCAAATAGACGTTCCGTGAAGTTTCAGGTCATTCCGAGAACTTTTGTTTCTGCACATAAATAACACCATGGCAATTTTGCTGAAAACAGCGTCAGTCCGGGTTAGTTCCATTCAAATCATGCAAGTTAGAGTCCAAAACAAGGGCAAAAGTGTTTGGAAAAGTAGATACGATGGAGACGTATCAACTCCCCCAAGCTTAAACCTTTGCTTGTCCTCAAGCAATTCAGTTTACAAACTAAAAGTGATAAAGAAAAACTTTTACAAACTCTGTTTGCTCTTGTTGTTGTAAATATGTAAAGCTAGCATTCAAGTTTTCAGCAAAGATTATGAACTAACCATATTCACAATAACGCATAGGTCTCATGTTTACTCATATCAATGGCATAATCAACTAGCGAGCAATAATAATAAATCTCGGATGACAACACTTTCTCAAAATAATCATAATATGATATAACAAGATGGTATCTCGCTAGCCCTTTCTGAGACCGCAAAACATAAATGCAGAGCACCTTTAAAGATCAAGGACTGACTAGACATTGTAATTCATGGTAAAAGAGATCCAGTCAAGTCATACTCAATGTAAACTAACAGTAATGAATGCAAATGACAGCGGTGCTCTCCAATTGGTGCTTTTTAATAAGAGGATGATGACTCAACATAAAAGTAAATAGATAGGACCTTCGCAGAGGGAAGCAGGGATTTGTAGAGGTGCCAGAGGTCGGTTTTGAAATAGAGGTGAATAATATTTTGAGCGGTATACTTTCATTGTCAACATAACAACCAAGAGATGGCGATATCTTCCATGATACACACATTATTGGCGGTTCCCAAACAGAATGGTAAAGTTTATACTCCCCCTCCACCAACAAGCATCAATCCATGACTTGCTCGAAACAACGAGTGTCTCCAACATACATCAGGTCCCAGGGGGAGTTTTGTTTGCAATTAATTTTGATTTAGCTTGCATAAAGCATGGGACTGGGCATCCCGGTGACCAGCCATTTTCTCGTGAGTGAGGAGCGGAGTCCACTCCTCTTGAGAATAACCTGCCTAACACGGAAGATAAGGACAGCCTCGGTTGATACATGAGCTATTCGAGCATACAAAACAGAATGTTTATTTGAAGGTTTAGAGTTTGGCACATACAAATTTACTTGGAACGGCAGGTAGATACCGCATATAGGAAGGTATAGTGGACTCATCTGGAATAACTTTGGGGTTTAAGGGATTGGATGCACAAGCAGTACTCCCGCTTAGTACAAGTGAAGGCTAGCAAAAGACTGGGAAGCGACCGGCTAGAGAGCGACAACAGTCATGAACATGCATTAAAATTAATCAACACCGAATGCAAGCATGAGTAGGATATAATCCACCATGAACATAAATATAGTGAAGGCTATGTTGATTTTGTTTCAACTACATGCGTGAACATGTGCCAAGTCAAGCCACTCGACAAAAGAGGATACCACCCTATCATACCACATCACAACCATTTTAATAGCATGTTGGCACGCAAGGTAAACCATTATAAGCTCCTAGCTAATCAAGCATGGCACAAGAAACTATGATCCCTAGTTGTCATGGCAAACATGTTTATTCATAATAGGCTGAATCAGGAACGATGAACTAATCATATTTACAAAAACAAGAGAGGTCGAGTTCATACCAGCTTTTCTCATCTCAGTCAGTCCATCATATATCGTCATAATTGCCTTTCACTTGCACGACCGAACGATGTGAATAATAATAATAGTGCACGTGTATTGGACTAAGCTGGAATCTGTAAGCATTCAATAAACAGGAGAAGACAAGACAATATGAGCTCTTTTGTCAGATCAACAATAATGCATATAAGAGCCACTTCAACAATTTAATCATGGTCTTCTCCTATTGACCCCCAAAGAAAAGAAAAGAAATAAAACTATTTACACGGGAAAGCTCCCAACAAGCAAAAGAAGAACATGAAATCTTTTTTGGTTTTCTTTTTAATTACTACTACAAGCATGGAAAGCAAACTAATTAAAAGCTACAACTAATTTTTTGGTTTTTCTTAAGGTTTATTAAACACAAAAGAAGAAAGCATAAAAAGGGAAATAAACTAGCATGTATGATACAATGAAAAAGTATGAGCACTGACATCTAGCAATGATAGCAATGAGTGTGTGAACATGAATATAATGTTGGTGAGAAATACGTACTCCCCTGAGCTTAGGCTTTTGGCCTAAGTTGGTCTATGGCCACGGTTGGCCTGGCGGATATCCATAATAATAGTTGGGGTCGTACTGCGATGAAGAAGACTCTGATTGCCACTGGTTGGCAATCATCTCCAGATCCCAATGGTAATTAGACTGTCGTGGAGGATCAACTTGTGGTTCCGACTCTGGCTCTATGGCTGATGTAGGGTTCCGGTAGGCGTGAATAGCCTCTAACGGAACAAGGTACTGGCCTGAAGATAAATCAAACAAGGAAGGAGCAGGAAGGGTAATAGTCTCAGGATGATGTTTATGAAATAACAATTTGTATTTAAGCTCCCCTTCCCTATTCTTAACAATAAAATCGTGTGCCACCATACTCTTATAATCTAAATAAACACGTGGCAGCAATTTTTCTTCATTCTCATAATGCCTAATAGGTATGTTAAAATGTGCAGCTAGGCGTGAAGCATAGATGCCTCCAAAGATGGGGCCCTTTGTACGGTTCAGACTTAACCGTTAGCAATAATACCGCCCATACTAACAGAGTTATCACTGAATAAACCGTGGAACAAAATAATAATATCAGGAACACTAAGGTTTCCACAGTTTCCACGACTAGTTAAGCAACGACTAGCAAATATTGCAAAGTAGCATAAAACAGGAAAATGTATGCTAGTGATTTGTGCATCGGAAACCTTCCTCGTTTCCCCTACAGTGATGGTATCAATAAAGCCAACCACATCGCCGCGATGTGGTTCCTCTGTCATGCCCTCGAAAGGGACCAAACAAACCCGACAAAAATCATAAAGTGACATCTCCTTATGCTCATCATATAAATAAAACTCCACCGTAGGTGGTGAGCTCCTAGAATGGAAATGAAAGTTTTGCACAAAGATATTGGTGAGTAAGAGATACTGGTCGCGTTGGTCGTGGAGGAAGGTGGTGAGGCCTACATTCTCAACCAATTCATAAAAATCATCATAAATCCTGGCTGCTCTCAAGAAATCATCGGAGGGCCATTCATACGGCCTAACCTCCGTGGTGCGAGGCATATTATATTTGGGCTTCTTTGCTTCTTCATTTTTCTTTTCCTTCGAGCTTCGGCTCGATGAGCCCCTCAAAAAATCTCTTCATTATTCTCTGAAAAAATCTGAAATTTTTAGTAACTTCAAACAAAAGTGAACCAAGCTCAACAAAATTGATTGCAACAACTCGTACAAGTGCCTAGAGCCTATGTCATGCATTAGAACTACTTTTGACCATATAAATTTAACATGCAAGCTCAAGAACATGGTCACCTAGGCAGCACAAATTTGCAATGAATAAAGCACTAGAACAAAAACTAATTAGACCAATGGAGGAGTCACATACCAAGGAACAATCTCCCCAAACAGTTTTGTGAGAGGTGCTTTGAGCAAGAAGATCGAAAATGACAGAAAAATGAGCTTGGACTCGGGTTTGAGCTGGATATTCGTGTTTGTGGGAGGAAGAAGTGTGTGGGTGCAGGAATAAGTGGAGGAGGGCCACCGTGGGCCCATGAGGCAGGGGGCGCGCCCAGGGGGTAGGGCGCGCCCTCCACCCTCGTGGCCAGGTGGATGCCCCCCTGTGCTGTGTTCTCAGTGCCAAATATTCTCAAATATTTCAGAAAAAATCATATTTAAATTTGAGGGCATTTGGAGAACTTTTATTTTCGAGGTATTTTTATATTGCATGGATAATTCAGATAATAGACGGAAAATACTTATTTTTATTTTATTTAATATAAATAACAGAAAGTAAAAGGAGGGTACAGAGAGTTGTGTTTTCTAACTTCATCCATCTCATGATCATCAAAAGGAATCCACTAACAAGGTTGATGAAGTCTTGTTAACGAACTCATTCCGAATAACATGGAACCGGAGAAATTTCGAATAACACTATGTTACCTCAACGGGGATATGCACATACCCAATAATAAGAATATCATATTTCTTCTTGACAGTAGGAAGAGGAAATTCAAAACCTCCAATAGTGATTGTTGAAATTTTTCCAATAGAATTGATACTGTGGACTTGAGGTTGTTTCCTCGGAAAGTGTACCATATGCTCATTACCATTAACATGAAAAGTGACATTGCCTTTAGTGCAATCAATAACAGCCCCTGCAGTATTCAAAAAGGGTCTTCCAAGAATAATAGACATACTATCATCCTCGGGAATATCAAGAATAACAAAGTTCGTTAAATAGTAACGTTTGCAACTACAACAGGCACATCCTCACAAATACCGACAGGTATAGCAGTTGATTTATCAGCCATTTGTAAAGATATTTCAGTAGGTGTCAACTTATTCAAATCAAGTCTACGATATAAAGAGAGAGGCATAACACTAACACTGGCTCCAAGATCACATAAAGCACTTTTAACATAGTTTCTTTTAATGGAGCATGGTCTAGTGGGTACTCCTGGATCTCCTAGTTTCTTTGGTATTCCACCCTTAAAAGTATAATTAGCAAGCATGGTGGAAATTTCAGCTTCCGGTATCTTTCTCTTATTTGTAAAAATATCTTTCATGTACTTATCATAATGATTCATTTTAAGCATATCAGTTAATCGCATACGCAAAAAGATAGGTCTAATCATTTCAGCAAAGCGCTCAAAATCATCATCATCCTTTTTCTTGGATGGTTTGGGAGGAAAATGCATAGGTTTCTGAACCCAAGGTTCTCTTTCTTTACCGTGTTTCCTAGCAACAAAGTCTTTCTTATCATAACGTTGATTCTTTGATTGTGGGTTATGAAGATCAACAGCAGGTTCAATTTCTATATCATTATCATTACTAGGTTAATCATCATCATGAACATTATCATTAACATTATCACTAGTTTCAGGTTCATTACCAGATTGTGTTTCAGCATCAGAAATAGAAATATCATTTGGATTCTCAGGTGTTTCAGTAATAGGTTCACTAGAAGCATGCAAAGTCCTATCATTTTTCTTTTTCTTCCTTTTAGAAGGACTAGGTGCATCTATATTATTTCTCTGAGAATCTTGCTCAATTCTCTTAGGATGGCCTTCAGGATACAGAGGTTCCTGAGTCATTCTACCAGTTCTAGTAGCCACTCTAACAACATAATCATTATTCTTACTATTCAATTCATTGAACAAATCATTTTGAGCTTTAAGTACTTGTTCTACTTGAGTGGTAACCATAAAAGCATGTTTACTAATAAGTTTAAGTTCACCTTTAACATTAGCCATATAATCACCCAAGTGTTCAAGCATATTTGAATTGTATTTCAATTGTCTACCAAAATAAGCATTGAAGTCTTCTTGCTTAACCATAAATTAATCAAACTCATCTAAGCATGGGCTAGCAAACTTAGTAAATGGGATTTCAGCTTTATCATATCTATAGAGAGAATTTACCTGTGCCGGGTTATCAAGGCCATGAGTTTCTTCAATAGGTAATGGATTAAGATCATATGTTTCTTCAATAGGCGGTAAATTAAGACCATGTATTTATTCAATAGGAGGTAAATTCGTAACATCTTTGGCTTTAATAGCTTTTTCTTTCATAGATTTCTTTGCTTCTTGCATATCTTCAGGACTGAGAAATAGAACACCTCTTTTCTTCGGAGTTGGTTTAGGAATAGGCTCAGGAAGTGTCCAATTATTTTCATTTGTCAACATATTATTCAATAGAATTTCAGCTTCATCTGGTGTTCTTTCCCTGAAAACAGAACCAGCACAACTATCCAGTTAATCTCTGGAAGCATTGGTTAGTCCATTATAAAAGATATCAAGTATTTCATTTTTCTTAAGAGGATGATCAGGCAAAGCATTAAGTAATTGGAGAAGCCTCCCCCAAGCTTGTGGGAGACTCTCTTCTTCAATTTGCACAAAATTATATATATCCCTCAAAGCAGCTTGTTTCTTATGAGCAGGGAAATATTTAGCAGAGAAGTAATAAATCATATCCTAGGGACTACGCACACAACCAGGATCAGGAGAATTAAACCATATCTTAGCATCACCCTTTAATGAGAACGGAAATATTTTAAGGATATAAAAGTAGTGAGTTCTCTCATCATTGGTGAACAGGGTGGCTATATCATTTAATTTAGTAAGATGTGCCACAACAATTTCAGATTCATAGCCATGAAAAGGATCAGATTCAAACAAAGTAATTATATCAGGTTCAACAAAGAATTCATAATCCTTATCGGTAACACAGATAGGTGAAGTAGCAAAAGCAGGGTCAGGTTTCATTCTAGCATTAAGAGATTGCTGCTTCCATTTAGCTAATAACCTCTTGAGTTCGTATCTATCTTTGCAAGCTAAAATAGCTAGAGCAGCTTCTTTTTCAAAAACATAACCCTCAGGAATAACAGGTGATTCATATTCATTAGAGGGAGAGTCTTCATCATCACTTTCATCAATATTATTAGATTCAATATTTTCATTCTCTCTAACCCTAGCGAGTTGTTCATCAAGAAACTCACCAAGTGGCACAGTAGTATCAAGCATAGAAGTAGTTTCATCATAAGTATCATGCATAGCATAAGTGGCATCATCAATAACATGCGACATATCAGAATCAATAGCAGAAGTAGGTTTAGGTGTCGCAAGCTTACTCAAAACAGAAGGTGAATCACGTGCAGAGCTAGATGGCAGTTCCTTACCCCCCCCTCGTAGTTGAGGGATAAATCTTGGTTTTTGGATCTCTCAAGTTCTTCATAATGATAAGCAGATATAAATCCCAAGTGACTCAAAGAATAGAGCTATGCTCCTCGGCAACGGCGCCAGAAAATAGTCTTGATAACCCACAAGTATAGGGGATCACAATAGTGTTCGAGGGTAGAGTATTCAACCCAAATTTATTGATTCGACACAAGGGGAGCCAAAGAATATTCTCAAGTATTAGCAGCTGAGTTGTCAATTCAACCACACCTGGAAACTTAATATCTGCAGCAAAGTGTTTAGTAGCAAAGTAATATGATAGTAGTGGTAACGGTAGCAAAAGGAATATATTTGGTGTTTTATAGTGATGACAACAATAGCAACGGAAAAGTAAATAAGTGAAGAACAATATATGGAAAGCTCATAGGCAATGGATCGGTGATAGAGAATTATGCCGGGTGTGGTTCATCATGTAACAGTCATAACCTAGGGTGACATAGAACTAGCTCCAATTCATCAATGTAATGTAGGCATGTATTCCGAATATAGTCATATGTGCTTATGGAAAAGAACTTGCTTGACATCTTTTGTCCTACCCTCCTGTGGCAGCGGGGTCCTAGCGGAAACTAAGGGATACTAAGGCCTCCTTTTAGTAGAGTACCGGACCAAAGCATTAACACATAGTGAATACATGAACTCCTCAAACTACGGTCATCACCGGTAAGTATCCCGATTATTGTCACTTCAGGGTTAACGGATCATAACACATAATAGGTGACTATAGACTTGCAAGATAGGATCAAGAACTCTCATATATTGATGAAAACATAATAGGTTCAGATCTGAAATCATGGCACTCGGGCCCGAGTGACAAGCATTAAGCATAGCAAAGTCATAGCAACATCAATCTCAGAACATATTGGATACTAGGGATCAAACCCTAACAAAACTAACTCGATTACATGATAAATCTCATCCAACCCATCACCGTCCAACAAGCCTACGATGGAATTACTCACACGCGGTGGTGAGCATCATGAAATTGGTGATGGAGGATGGTTGATGATGACGATGGCGATGTATTCCCCTCTCCGGAGCCCCGAATGGACTCCAGATCAGCCCTCCCGAGAGGTTTTAGGGCTTGGCGGCGGCTCCATATCGTAAAATGTGATGAATCCTTCTCTCTTATTTTTTTCTCTCCGAAACCAAATATATAGAGTCGGAGTTGAGGTCGGAGGAGCTCCAGGGGGGGGGGGCATGAGGTAGGGGGGCACGCCCTAGGGGGGCAGGCGCGCCCCCACCCTAGTGGACAGGTGGTGGGCCCCCTGGTCTTCATCTTTTGCAAGGATTTTTTTATTATTTCCAAATAGACGTTCCGTGAAGTTTCAGGTCATTCCGAGAACTTTTGTTTCTGCACATAAATAACACCATGGCAATTCTGCTGAAAACAGCGTCAGTCCGGATTAGTTCCATTCAAATCATGCAAGTTAGAGTCCAAAACAAGGGCAAAAGTGTTTGGAAAAGTAGATACGACGGAGACATATTACCCGTCGACGACTAGTGAAAATTGAGGCCCAACATGCATTTCGGCCTGCTAAAGGCCCATGGTTTCATCTGGGTCGTAACAGGCCAGTACAATATTCAGCCTGCTAATGGCCCAACGCTACCTGGGCCAAACTAAGCGCTGGGTCCACAAAAGGCCCAACTAAAATATAGGCCGCTATAAGTTGTGGGCCTTGCGCAAAGTGTGAAGGCCCCAATCATTCGGGCCCAATAAAGATGCAGGCCGGCCCAATTGTGGCCCGCTAAAATAAAGAAATTATGGCATAGTAACTAAGAATAAACCTACACTATACAATAAAGGATTTATGGTATATTACATCCACTGGGCATTGAAGTTCGCCACCAGCGATCATAAAGCGCAACGAAGAAGCAGATTACAAAAACTGGGCACCATTGCAGCGTAACAAAATAATACTGAACCGAGACCACTTCCAAGACAGTTCAAGAAAGGTTAGCCTTGCGCGGGAACTGTTGTGCAAGCTGCCGAGCAAGGCTGTGAGACCGGCCTAGCATGTCGGTCATAACTTCCAGGTGTAGCTGTTTAGTGATGAGGTTCTCATTGGTGTTCTCCGCAATCTTTCTTAGAGATAGGATTTCAAGTCGAAGTTGAGTTGCAGAATTCCTTGCTGCTAGAACTTGGGATTGAAGAAGTCGAACTGATTCAGACAACGAATTCTGTGAGCTTGTCCGACTGCTAGTCTTAAGTAACTTGAACATTGCATCAAGACAAGACTTTGGGTTGTCTCGCTATCTTCAAGATGTTTTGCCTTCTTTGCTGCAATATATGTTGGGTTTGTCTCACAGCCTTCAGCAGACTTGTGCATGCCATCAGGCATATCACCCTGAAACAAAGCAGAGAGATGACAGGTTTGGCACGTGTATAAACAAAAGATGATAACTCTGCTGTCAATTCCATCCAATTTCAAATTAGAAAATAAAGAGTAAGTTCAAAATATCAATATCATAATTTGGCATTGTTCATAATGCGGGGAGCTTCACCACACTACTGGATTACCATGTCAACATAACAAGCATAGATGAAGGGCAAAGAAAATCATTGTATCTATTTTGGTTAATGTGCATGGCATGTTGTTCATATCATCAGCCACATCAGTAAGATAAAACAGGAGATGACAAGGTGCAAACGTGGGCTGCTTCACCACACACTGGATTATAGATCCACAAAAACAAGCATACATATAGGGAGTATTGAGTAATGCGCATGGTATGAACAAGGAATTTGGTTTTACAAGTAAAACTTAGAACTTATGGTTCTTGCGAACATGCATTTTGGTAGAAACAGCAAACTAAATAGCAGTAAATGATAGGGAGTATGAGAAAATTAGACAACAGTTAAGGATAAAGGCTTTAGAAGGACTAACTTACATTAACAGTTAACACCGGCTTTATAATGCCCTTCTCCATGTCAAGGGAAGGATAACTCAAGAATTTCAGCACATAATCTTCTTCATAAGCATTGCCTCTACTCTATATTTTGTAGAGAGTAATTATAGATATGATAATACTGGAAGGGATAGAGGATAATGAAGATAAGATACAGATTGATGCTAAATAATCAACTACCAATCCCTGGAAGTACAAGCGTTACAGGACAAAATGTACTGACAAGAGCAATGGGCTACACTTCTGCATTGGCATTGTCTATGTATTCTACTTTTTGGTAAGAATAAATATAGATCTGATCTTTTTTAGTAAATGGTGGGCGAGGGAGATAAGATGTAGAATGCTACACAAAGAACCAATGACTCTTCCCATAATACAAGAGTGTTTTGAACACTGGTGTACTGTACAAAACGTTCTTATATTATGGGATGGAGGGAGTAGCTGCTAATGTAAGTACAGTGATAGACGACGTTCAGTCTTTACAAGAGGACTGTAGAGCTAAACCTCTTCAAAAGCATTGGGTTGATTCTAAATTTATGTAAGAGTCCATACGGATCTTATAATGTCCACCAAATGGACGATAACGAGGCTAACATGTGTAGTGATGCTACATAATCAAACAACTATGAAAGTAAGTATGGTCATATAGGGCAAGAGGTACTCACAAGAGCAATGCAGTGTGTAGTATAGTTGCGAGATTATGTGGTCCCTTGAGAATGAATGTTCTTCTGCTAACAGTTTTCGTACAAGTGAGACATTAAGGCAAATACAGAAATGTAGTTCAAATTATGATGTGATATCATAGATAGTACCTTACGCTGCAGCCGAGACCAATGTGTAACAATATTATTCCAGTCACCGTCGGATAAATGTAGCACCGGAGACTTTAAAGAAATTTTGTTTAGAGGCTTGCCATCGAAGTGCGCTTGCCTCAAGTAGGAACGTACTTCATCAACGAGTGCTTGAAAAGCGCAACCAACCCTTGCTCGTCTTCACAATCCAGTTTGGTCCTCGCCTATTTAAAAGAATGAAATCTTGTGTCTTCTGTCAGCAGAAACATATGCAGTAATGACCATGAATAACATTAGTACATTACTTACGCGTAAGTTGCGGAGGAAGACTGAAAATTGTTCTGTGTCTGTGGTATAATCTTTCCATGAAGGAAAGATGCGCACAAAGTTCCTGACAACAATATAAGCTTCGTCTTCTAAACTGGGAAGAAATGGAACAGGGGTCCTATTTGCTGCAATTGGGGCTCTCTCTGGTTTGAAAAGGGATTTGGCAACTAGATTTGGTGTACTCTTTGCTGGAATGGGGGTTTTGTGTCGTAGAGCTGGTGCTATGTCAACTGGCATAATCATACTGTTTGCTGCAACTGGGGTCTACTGAGTTGGGGCATCAGAAATGACCAGTGTAGTCGGGCTAGAGTCTGCTAGAGTTGGGGTGTTTTTGTGGGTCAGGTGATATTGCAACTACACCTAATGGGATATTTGATTTATCAGGTGCCACTACCTTTTCCAAATACTTTGCTTGTGCTCCTCCACGATCAGCAATCGCCCTTTTCCTTTTGAACGTTTGATACACAAGAACAACATTTGAATGGATAAATATGGTATGATGACAGATGGAATATGTATTGAAAATGGATAGGCAGGGCGTATTCACATACACGATGTGTAAACTAAGCTAATGACAGTTCAACAAAGTAGAAGCAATGTAAAGCATCAGTTGCAAGATATGTGCAACCAATATAACCTTGGAAAGTTAGAGCAAGCACCTTGATGGGTGAATAAGATAGGGCATCTTCCTCTGACTCCTCCACTAGGGAGCTACATTGACTTAGGTATCCCTCTAGCTCAGAATCGCTGTTAGGATCATATTCTGAGCATGAATCTGTAGGTGGAGAGAGTTTGCATTGCATTGCATCCAGACTTGATTTCAGTCCCTTAATGCCAAGTTTGACAGCCATGGCATTGTTCTGCTTTATTCTTTTCATGCGCGCAAGCTCATAATCATTATGATGCTATTCGGAATATGAGATTCATGAAAACATAAAAAGTAGTCAGATTATCTATGGAATGCATTGCGGATTCAACTCGAAGAGTGTCTCCCTATAAACCCCTGCATATGCAAAGTTCACCCCCGAACCGTGCTGACCAGACCACACACAGAAATACAAACCCCTTATGTCTCTATAACAGGCAGACACATATTTCAAAACTGAAGTAGGAACATTAGAATCATATGAGATTCGTATTTGAACAAATAAACTAAGGAATTATGAGTGGCATAATGTTTAGCTTCAAGGGTGGAGTGTTGGTAGTGCAACACAAAGCAAGTAGGCAGATTGTATTCCATGTAAAAGATCGAAGCCTATGTAAAAGCTGGAAATGACACTTTCTTTCTATACAATGCAGTGTTCGTTGCCCACACATGATGGAAGAGATCACATAGAGAAATACTATTCACTCATGTCTACAGTTCCAGTATTTAGAAACAGGGTGGTCCACCCTAAAAGAATATTGACAACAAATATGACAAGGCAAGCATAGATGTAGTGAATCAATCATTTACTTGTGAGCTTACTAGGACAAGTATGCAGAATTGTAACTGCAGTAAGAGACCGTCCAAAATCCTCCTAGAGTCATGCCGTCCGGGGACGGCAAGTCACCGGCGAGGCAGGCGGCTGGGGGCGAGTAGAGATCGGAAGCGCGCAGCAGAATAGAGGGGAATTGGGGCCTAGGACGGCCCAAAATCCCATGGTGGGCCGGCCCACCGTGGGCACCCTGTAGAGATACACACCCGAGCGGCGAACATGCATTTTCGAACCTAATTTAGGAACATTTAGCTGACCAATTAAACGACTCTGTTTTAATAATATCAGATTCGTATTTGAACAACTAAGCTTGTTTAGCTTGATGGGTGGAGCAGTGCTATTATGACACGAAGCACGTATTCTGATCTTATAGTGATCATAAAAGGGGGAAACTCTAAGCATATTTTTTTAGCAAAAGAGGGTTTCCCCTCCGATTTCTATTAAAGAAACCACCACGGAACCAACATGATCAATTAAACCGTATTATGACTGTGCCATGGCAGATTTGAAGCTGCAAACCGGAGAAATGATATTTAGCAGCCATTGTTTGCTTCAAACTAAGAACTAAATTCTAAGAGCTGAAAAGAAAGTAGAGTAACCAAGTTAAGATCTATTTTCTAGTTGAGATCAAAAGGTTGAGGAGATATGAAGTACCACCTCTCTTGCGGCGCCGTGTAGGCATCGGGGGTGCGATGGCTGTTGTTGGCGTTGAAGCAGATCTGCGATGTTAGATGGGTGCATCGGGGGATAAGTCCCGTTGAGGTGGAAGAGAAGGTTGTGTGAGCGGCCATGGCAAAGAGGGCGACGATGCCGATGAAGCGAGAGGACATGATGCAAGGATCTTGGTCTGTCGCCGTGGATGAGAAACGTCCATCTCTAGAAGTGGACGATGCGGTCTTGGTAGGCGCTCCGGCATGGTGGAGGATGGTGGCGATGGATGGGGTGGAGGACGGCGGCGATGGATGGGGTGGCGGACGGAGGCTGGTGTGGGGATGGTGTTCTAGCGCGGACGGTGTATGAATGGGAAAATGGAGGGAGAGGTATCGGGAACCATGTTTTTGGGACGCATCTGTCTGAAATATGGGAAAGTTACGAACTTAGCCCCCATTTAAAATTTGGATGTCTCGTCGGTTGGGGATACGACGGTAAGCTCGCATCTCGCCAATATTTTCCCAGAGCGATTTCGGGTGAGGAGAGGGTGGTTGGCACCCATGGTTGGCGCCCATGGTGTATGAACGGGGCTGACAGGTAGGGCGGTTGTGTCACGTCTGAGTGAAGTTACAAACCTGCCCCTATTGAAAATATTTGCCTACATCAATTTCGGCTGAGTCGAGTTTGTTTTGCCGCCCATCGTGTATGAACGGGGAAATGGAGGGAGAAACAGAGGTCTTTCGGACGAGCTTGAATCAAATGTGTTTTGCCGCCCATGTTTGGCTCCCACCGTGTCGGAATGGGCTCAGAGGCGGTCATGTCACGTCTAATTGAAGTTACTAACCTACCCCTATTTAGAGCAGTGGAAATCGGGCCGATGGATTGTCCGTGTAATGGGTAGACAGTAATTTCCATCTCCCAAACACTTGTCTTCGGGCAGCCGACGTGGGAGTGGACATTTTGCCGCTTCTTTCGAATTTTGGGACAATAAGCATCCACGTTTACCCTGGCAACTAAATTCGAATCCATTTTGTATTCCTATACGAATCTTTATAAATCATTCTATGTGTTTTTATATATCTTCAAAAGGACGACAAAGATGTATTCCACTATCATATATGAATATAATTTACAAATGCCGATACTCAAATTCAGAAGCTAGAATCCAGTTTAAGGTGAATTCGAATATTTGGAACACTTCATGTCCAACTCAAATGTCACACGCAGCATAATGTGTACTCCCATTTAGATATGTACACAAGCGATGTATCAAGATTCAAATACCGAGTCAATCAACCAAGAATATACAGAACTAACAGACATATAAACACTTATAGAGTATATGGATCAATAATATCAACTAACATACATAAGCCAGTCGATGTACTTTTTTTGCTACAACATCATCCATTTTTAGCCAAGCTACTACAACATCTTGGCCCTTTCCGATGCGTGCCACTTATGGTCCATCTATACTACTATTATTGTTGAATGCACATTCAGCTTGATTGGCATATTTGTAGGTCTGGCACAGCAATCAAAATGAAATGTCTCCGAGTCTTATCAATTAATACAGACTTGTGCTCAAATAAAATTACAAAGCAAAAAACAAAAAACAAAAAACAATTATTACATGATCTCTAAAACAAATGCTTTGATTGATTACATGAGCAAACAACACAAAGGTTATTCAACGATGGAAAGAACATTTCACCTATGATTTACCAAGTGGGAATTTAATTTCCTTTTTTCCTTCAGGACCTTAACAATGTGGTCAGTCTTAGCTTGCTTCGTTTTGAAATCCACCAAATATTTAATGGTTGTCTCGAGTACTGCTTGTGATTGTGTTGTTTGCTTTCTCAACATGTCAACTTCATCTCTAAGTGGAGAAGCAGAATCTCTTTCTACCACTAGTTTAGCCTCTAGAGCACCAGTAGTTGGCAATTCATAATGCACGATTGGGCCGGTGCCACTGCTGTGGGATGATACAATGTCCATGGGGACCCCGCTCTTTGATCTTGGGCTAACCTATTTTGCCATTAAAGTTCCGATTGGATTCAGAAAAGTTGAAGTTAGCAAAATATCTCAACTGGGAGTTATAACAGCAAACCAGTTAAACAAACAAGGAATTAAAGAGTTTCAATTGGATGCTGAAAAGTAGTTATTAACATCATTGTAACCCGTTGTTGCAGCAGCAAAGCAGTTAAACAAACAAGTAGCTATTTAAGTTTAGGCAAACAGGTAATTCTTAACAATAAGTATCAAACACATAGATATGTGCAGTCTATAATAGGATTAACAGGCTATGACATTATGTAATCGGTAGCAAACTAAATTAAGCCAAGCAATGTAATTGAACAATTTTGTAATAAGTGGCTAACTAAAATTCTGAGAAGCAGGTACCTGAACTTACGCTAGTTCTTTGTACAGGCACACTGCAACTTTTTTTCGCTTACAAGGTTGTACGAAGGAGTCCATGGCATCAATTCCTTGGATACGCAGTCCCAATACTTCTTTCTTCGCACACTGCATTGGTAAGTCGAATGGTTAATCTGGTAAGATGGTGCGTCCTTGATATGTTATATGAGGACGTGTAGTCAGACTAGTTGTAGCCACACACATCACACTGGCTTTTACTGTATATTTCATGCGATTACTTTTGGCATATCGAGATCTAAGCAATCTACAATAGGATGAAAAGATGGCATCCTTCACATTATTGGCGAACTCACTTCATAGAAACAAGCAATTCAACCATTCTGTGGGTAAATCAAAAGCGCCACTGGAATATTTTTCACTACCCCAATCATACATGCAAAAAGGGGCGGCGACACCATAGGGGCTGGTATGGGCGACCGCCTCGGGTGGCTGGAAAGTGTGCACCTAGTTTGAGTCGTCCAGGTTGGCCCAGGCTAGTTTTTGTTCGTCCCAACGCACGAGCAGGCAATATAAAAAATGAAGAAAAATGTTTCAATTTGGATGGGCCAATAACATAAGTGCAAGGCAGACCCTATAGCAGGCTCGCGGCCCAAACGAGCGCCTCCCATATTGATCGACAGCAGGAAAAATCCCAATTCATTCACTCCAGCCTTGAGTCTGGTTCGCTCCTAACCTAGCCATCGCTGGACAGACCAACACAACACTTCCCTGCGCCCTCATTGGACGGAGGTCGCCAGTCTTGAAGCGAAAGGAAGGACAAGAAGATGAAGATCCAACCCTGGGTGTAGCCTGCGTGGGAGGCAGCGACGGCAGCATGGGCATAGCATCGAGCTTGTGCAAACGGACAGTCGCAGCTTGCAAGAGTAACATGCGCAACGAGCAGGTACATCACATCCCTGATTATATCTAATTCAACTCTTCAATTTCTGGCCAATAGTTAAACCTGACGGTGTTGTAAAACTGTTTGTATGTAGGGAATCTATGAGAAAATGAAATCAATTTCTACTTATTTTATAACTCCCCCAATCAATACTGAACTGACTGAATCTGATGTATCTAATCAAGTTTCCAGTGCAAACATCCAAGCTCATGTTGTTCTTGGGCCTGAAGTGTGTAATGAACAGACTGCTAATGAAGGATTTGATGGAAAAATTTTACATGCTCCTGGTGATGAACATATACTGTCTAATGAGGGATCTAATGGAAACATTTTGCAAGCTCCTATTGAAGGATTTAGTGTCTAATGATGATCTGCTATGTTGAGAGAGCCATAGAGATTTGCAGGCATTGATGACAAGCAAATTATAGTGCATTTTCATGGCTTGAGGAAACGTCGAGGCCATCTACTAGAAAGTCCCCGTATCATGACAACGTAGCATAAATACTTTTCTAATCTGTTGTTTGAAACTATTGGCATACTTGTGCAGGATAGATATATTGATATGCAGTTTGCGCACTGGTTATAGGTGCAATTACACTTTGATATTTTCAGCCAGAGAACGAATAATTCAAGCAGGTACAGACCATGTTTGTAGTCCTTGTACACCATGTTGCATTTTGTGTTTTTGGTGCTTGCATCATTTATTGTTTATAATCTGAACTACTTTGGATCATTAGTTGGTTTTCAAAGTGCATGTAGCTTCACATTTCTCAAGTTATGTTGATCTCCGGAGTGCAAGTGCCTTCGTATTTTTTAAGTTAAATGTTCACCCCTGGTAACTTGAATTCGTGGATCCACCACTGCACACAAATCATACACGAATGCCAGTACGAATTAAATGAAATGCAGGGACTTACGCTAGTTTGTTGTACAGGCTCACTGCAGCTCTGCTTGCGCTTGGGATGTTCCATGTACAAGTCCATGTTACTGTTGGGGAACGTAGTAATTTCAAAAATTTCCTATGCACACGCAAGATCATGGTGATGCATAGCAACGAGAGGGGAGAGTGTTGTCTACGTACCCTCATAGACCGTAAGCAGAAGCGTTATAACAACGCGGTTGATGTAGTCGTACGTCTTCACGATCGACCGATCCTCAGCACCGAACGTACGGCACCTCTGCGTTCAGCACACGTTCAGCTCGGTGATGTCTCGCGAGCTCACGATCCAGTAGAGCTTCCGGAAAGAGCTTCGTCAGCATGACGGCGTGGTGATGGTTATGATGATGCTACCAACGCAGGGCTTCGCCTAAGCACCGCTACGATATGACCGAGGTGGATTATGGTGGAGGGGGCACCGCACACGGCTCAGAGATCAATGATCAATTGTTGTGTCCATGGGGTGCCCCCTGCCCTCGTATATAAAGGAGCTAGGGGGGAGGCCGGCCAAGGAGGAGGGCGTGCTAAGGGGGGAGTCCTATTCCCACCGGGAGTAGGACTCCTCCTTTCCTAGTAGGAGTAGGAGAAGGGAAGGAAGGGAGAGAGGAAGAGAAGGAAAGGGGGCGGTGCCCCCCTCCTTGTCCAATTTGGACTAGAGGGGGAGGGGGCACGCGGCTGCCCTTAGCCTCCCCTCCTCTTCTCCCACTAGGGCCCATTAGGCCCAATATACTCCCGGGGGTTTCCGGTAACCCCCCATACTCCGGTATATGCCCGAAACCTCCCGAAACACTTCTGGTGTCCGAACATAGTCGTCCAATATATCGATCTTTATGTCTCGACCATTTTGAGACTCATCGGCATGTCCATGATCATATCCGGGACTCCGAACTACCTTCGGTACATCAAAACACAAAAACTCGTAATATCAGTCGTCACAGAACTTTAAGCGTGCAGACCCTACGGGTTCGAGAACTATGTAGACATGACCTAGACATGTCTCCGGTCAATGACCAATAGCGGAACCTGGATGCTCATATTGGTTCCTACATATTCTACGAAGATCTTTATTGGTCAAACCGCATAACAATATACGTTGTTCCCTTTGTCATCGGTAAGTTACTTGCCCGAGATTCGGTCGTCGGTATCTTAATACCTAGCTCAATCTCGTTACCGGCAAGTCTCTTTACTCGTTCTGTAGTGCATCATCCCGTAACTAACTCATTAGTCACATTGCTTGCAAGGCTTATAGTGATGTGCATTACCGAGAGGGCCTAGAGATACCTCTCCGACAATCAGAGTGACAAATCCCATTCTTGATCTATGCCAACTCAACAAACACCATCGGAGACACCTGTAGAGCACCTTTATAATCACCCAGTTATGTTGTGATGTTTGGTAGCACACAAAGTGTTCTTCTGGTATTCGGGAGTTGCATAATCTCATAGTCATAGGAACATGTATAAGTCATGGAGAAAGCAATAGCAATAAACTAAATGATCAAGTGCTAAGCTAACGAAATGGGTCAAGTCAATCACATCATTCTCGTAATGATGTGATCTCGTTAATCAAATGACAACTCATGTCTATGGCTAGGAAACTCAACCATCTTTGATCAACGACCTAGTCAAGTAGAGGCATACTAGTGACACTATGTTTGTCTATGTATTCACACATGTATTATGTTTCCGGTTAATACAACTATAGCATGAATAATAAACATTTATCATGATATGAGGAAATAAACAATAACTTTATTATTGCCTCTAGGGCATATTTTCTTCATTCTCCCACTGGCACTAGAGTCAATAATCTAGATTACACAGTAATGATTCTAACACCCATGGAGTCTTGGTGCTGATCATGTTTTGCTCATGGAAGAGGCTCAGTCAACGGGTCTGCAACATTCAGATCCGTATGTATCTTGCAAATCTCTATGTCTCCCACCTGGACTTGATCCCGGATGGAATTGAAGCGTCTCTTGATGTGCTTGGTTCTCTTGTGAAATCTGGATTCCTTTGCCAAGGCAATTGCACCAGTATTGTCACAAAAGATTTTCATTGGACCCGATGCACTAGGTATGACACCTAGATTGGATATGAACTCCTTCATCCAGATTCCTTCATTTGCTGCTTCCAAAGCAGCTATGTACTCCACTTCACACGTAGATCCCGCCACGACGCTTTGTTTAGAACTGCACCAACTGATAGCTCCACCATTCAATATAAGCACGTATCCGGTTTGCGATTTCGAATCATCTGGATCAGTGTCAAAGCTTGCATCGACGTAACCATTTAGGACGAGCTCTTCATCACCTCCATAAACGAGAAACATATCCTTAGTCCTCTTTAGGTACTTCAGGATGTTCTTGACCGCTGTCCAGTGATCCACTCCTGGATTACTTTGGTACCTCCCTGCTAAACTAATAGCAAGGCACACATCAGGTCTGGTACACAACATTGCATACATGATAGAGCCTATGGGTGAAGCATAGGGAACACTTTTCATTTTCTCTCTATCTTCTGAAGTGGTCGGACATTGAGTCTGACTCAACTTCACACCTTGTAACACAGGCAAGAACCCTTTCTTTGCTTGATCCATTTTGAACTTTTTCAAAACTTTGTCAAGGTATGTGCTTTGTGAAAGTCCAATTAAGCGTCTTGATCTATCTCTATAGATCTTGATGCCCAATATGTAAGCAGCTTCACCGAGGTCTTTCATTGAAAAACTCTTATTAAAGTATCCTTTTATGCTATCTAGAAATTCTATATCATTTCCAATCAACAATATGTCATCCACATATAATATTAGAAATGCTACAAAGCTCCCACTCACTTTCTTGTAAATATAGGCTTCTCCAAAAGTCTGTATGAAACCATAGGCTTTGATCACACGATCAAAACGTTTATTCCAACTCCGAGAGGCTTGCACCAGTCCATAAATGGATCGCTGGAGTTTGCACACTTTCTTAGCTCCGTTTGGATTGACAAAACCTTCTGGTTGCATCATATACAACTCTTTTTCCAGAAATCAGTTTTGACATCCATTTGCCAAATTTCATAATCATAAAATGCGGCAATTGCTAGCATGATTCGGACAAACTTAAGCATCGCTACGGGTGAGAAAGTCTCATCGTAGTCAACCCCTTGAACTTGTCGAAAACCTTTCGCAACAAGTCGAGCTTTGTAGACAATAACATTACCGTCAGCGTTAGTCTTCTTCTTGAAGATCCATTTATTTTCTGTGGCTTGCCGATCATCGGGCAAGTCAACCAAAGTCCACACTTTGTTCTCATACATGGATCCCATCTCAGATTTCATGGCTTCAAGCCATTTTGCGGAATCTGGGCTCACCATCGCTTCTTCATAGTTCGTAGGTTCGCCTTGGTCAAGTAACATGACCTCCAGAATAGGATTACCATACCATTCTGGAGCGGATCTTACTCCGGTTGACCTACGAGGTTCGGTAGTAACTTGATCTGAAGTTTCATGATCAATATCATTAGCTTCCTCACTAATTGGTGTAGGCGTCATAGGAACCGGTTTCTGTGATGAACTACCTTCCAATAAGGGAGCAGGTACAGTTACCTCATCAAGTTCTACTTTCCGTCCACTCACTTCTTTCGAGAGAAACTCCTTCTCTAGAAAGGATCCATTCTTAGCAACAAATGTCTTGCCTTCGGATCTGTGATAGAAGGTGTACCCAACAGTTTCCTTTGGGTATCCTATGAAGACACATTTCTCCGATTTGGGTTCGAGCTTATCAGGTTAAAGCTTTTTCACATAAGCATCGCAACCCCAAACTTTAAGAAACGACAACTTTGGTTTCTTGCCAAACCATAGTTCATAAGGCGCTGTCTCAACGGATTTCGATGGTGCCTGAGGGAGTCCTGGATTAGGGGGTGTCCGGATGGCCGAACTATACCTTCAGCCGGACTCCTGGACTATGAAGATACAAGATTCAAGACTCCGTCCCGTGTCCGGAAGGGACTTTCCTTGGCGTGGAATGCAAGCTTGGCGATGCGGATATTTAGATCTCCTACCATTGTAACCGACTCTATGTAACCCTAACCCTATCCGGTGTCTATATAAACCGGAGGGTTTTAGTCCGTAGGATAACATACACATCAACAATCATACCGTAGGCTAGCTTCTAGGGTTTAGCCTCCTCGATCTCGTGGTAGATCTACTCTTGTACTACCCATATCATCAATATTAATCAAGCAGGACGTAGGGTTTTACCTCCATTGAGAGGGCCCAAACCTGGGTAAAACTTCGTGTCCCTTGCCTCCTGTTACCATCCAGCCTAGACGCACAGTTCGGGACCCCCTACCCGAGATCTGCCGGTTTTGACACCGACAGTGCCCTATTTAACGTGAATGAAGCCGTCTCTAAAGCATAACCCCAAAACGATAGCGGTAAATCAGTAAGAGACATCATAGATCGCACCATTTCTAGTAAAGTACGACTACGACGTTCGGATACACCATTACGCTGTGGTGTTTCGGGTGGCGTGAGTTGCGAAACTATTCCGCATTGTTTCAAATGTAGACCAAACTTGTAACTCAAATATTCTCCTCCACGATCAGATCGTAGAAACTTTATTTTCTTGTTACGATGATTTTCCACTTCACTCTAAAATTCTTCGAACTTTTCAAATGTTTCAGATTTGTGCTTCATTAAGTAGATATACCCATATCTGCTCAAATCATCTGTGAAGGTGAGAAAATAACGATACCCGCCGCGAGCCTCAATATTCATCGGACCATATACATCAGTATGTATGATTTCCAATAAATCTGTTGCTTGCTCCATTGTTCCGGAGAACGGCGTTTTAGTCATCTTGCCCATGAGGCATGGTTCGCAAGTACCAAGTGATTCATAATTAAGTGATTCCAGAAGTCCATCAGTATGGAGTTTCTTCATGCGCTTTACACCAATATGACCCAAACGACAGTGCCACAAATAAGTTGCACTATCATTATCAACTCTGCATCTTTTGGCTTCAACATTATGAATATGTGTATCACTACTATCGAGATTCAACACAAATAGACCACTCTTCAAGGGTGCATGACCATAAAAGATATTACTCATATAAATAGAACAACCATTATTCTCAGATTTAAATGAATAACCCTCTGGCATCAAACAAGATCCAGATATAATGTTCATGCTTAACGCTGGCACCAAATAACAATTATTCAGGTCTAAAACTAATCCCGAAGGTAGATGTAGAGGTAGCGTGCCGACGGTGATCACATTGACTTTGGAACCATTTTCCACGCGCATCGTCACCTCGTCCTTAGCTAGTCTTCGCTTAATCCATAGTCCCTGTTTCGAGTTGCAAATATTAGCAACAGCACCAGTATCAAATACCCAGGTGCTACTGCGAGCTCTAGTAAGGTACACATCAATAACATGTATATCACATATACCTTTGTTCACCTTGCCATCCTTCTTATCCGCCAAATACTTGGGGTAGTTCCACTTCCAGTGACCAGTCTGTTTGCAGTAGAAGCACTCAGTCTCAGGCTTAGGTCCAGACTTAGGTTTCTTCTCTTGAGCAACAACTTGTTTGCTGTTCTTCTTGAAGCTCCCCTTCTTCTTCCCTTTTCCCTTTTTCTTGAAACTGGCAGTCTTGTTGATCATCAACACTTGATGCTCCTTCTTGATTTCTACCTCTGCATCCTTTAGCATTGCGAAGAGCTTGGGAATTTCCTTATCCATCCCTTGCATATTATAGTTCATCACGAAGCTCTTGTAGCTTGGTGGCAGTGATTGAAGAATTCTGTCAATGACACTATCATCCGGAAGATTAACTCCCAATTGAATCAAGTGATTGTTATACCCAGACATTTTGTGTATATGTTCACTGACAGAACTATTCTCCTCCATCTTGCAGCTGTAGAACTTATTGGAGACTTCATATTTCTCAATCCGGGCATTTGCTTGAAATATTAACTTCAACTCCTGGAACATCTCATATGCTCCATGACGTTCAAAACGTCGTTGAAGTCCCGGTTCTAAGCCGTAAAGCATGGCACACTGAACTATCAAGTAGTCATCAGCTTTGCTCCGCCAGACGTTCTTAATGTCGTCAGTAGCATCTGTAGCAGGCCTGGCACCCAACGGTGCTTCCAGGACGTAATTCTTCTGTGCAACAATGAGGATAATCCTCAAGTTACGGACCCAGTCCGTGTAATTGCTACCATCATCTTTCAACTTTGCTTTCTCAAGGAATGCATTAAAATTCAACGGAACAACAGCACGGGCCATCTATCTACAATAACATAGACAAGCAAAATACTATCAGGTACTAAGTTCATGGTAAATGTAAGTTCAATTAATCATATTACTTAAGAACTCCCACTTAGATAGACATCCCTCTAATCATCTAAGTGATCACGTGATCCATATCAACTAAACCATAACCGATCATCACGTGAGATGGAGTAGTTTTCAATGGTGAACATCTCTATGTTGATCATATCTACTATATGATTCACGCTCGACCTTTCGGTCTCAGTGTTTCGAGGCCATATCTGCATATGCTAGGCTCGTCAAGTTTAACCCGAGTATTCTGCGTGTGCAAAACTGTCTTACACCCGTTGTAGATGAACGTTGAGCTTATCACACCCGATCATCACGTGGTGTCTTGGCACGACGAACTTTGGCAATGGTGCATACTCAGGGAGAACACTTTTACCTTGAAATTTAGTGAGAGATCATCTTATAATGCTACCGTCAAACAAAGCAAAATAAGATGCATAAAGGATAAACATCACATGCAATCAATATAAGTGATATGATATGGCATCATCTTGTGCCTTTGATCTCCATCTCCAAAGCACCGTTATGATCACCATCGTCACCGGCACGACACCTTGATCTCCATCATAGCATCGTTATCGTCTCGCCAACTATTGCTTCTACGACTATCGCTACCGCTTAGTGATAAAGTAAAGCAATTACAGGGCGATTGCATTGCATACAATAAAGCGGCAACCATATGGCTCCTGCCAGTTGCCGATAACTCCGTTACAAAACATGATCATATCATACAATAAATATGGCATCATGTCTTGACCATATCACATCACAACATGCCCTGCAAAAACAAGTTAGATGTCCTCTACTTTGTTGTTGCAAGTTTTACGTGGCTGCTACGGGCTGAGCAAGAACCGTTCTTACCTACGCATCAAAACCACAACGATATTTCGTCAAGTTAGTGTTGTTTTAACCTTCACAAGGACCGGGCGTAGCCACACTTGGTTCAACTAAAGTTGGATAAACTGACACCCGCCAGCCACCTGTGTGCAAAGCATGTCAGTAGAACCAGTCTCGCGTAAGCGTACGAGTAATGTCGGTCCGGGCCGCTTCATCCAACAATACCGCCGAACCAAAGTATGACATGCAGGTAAGCATTATGACTTGTATCGCCCACAACTCACTTGTGTTCTACTCATGCATATAACATCTACGCATAAACCTGGCTTGGATGCCACTGTTGGGGAATGTAGTAATTTCAAAATTTTCCTACGCACACGCAAGATCATGGTGATGCGTAGCAATGAGAGGGGAGAGTGTTGTCTACGTACCCTCGTAGACCGTAAGCGGAAGCGTTATAACAACGCGGTTGATGTAGTCGTACGTCTTCACGATCGACCGGTCCTTAGCACCGAACGTACGACACCTCCGTGTTCAGCACACGTTCAGCTCGGTGACATCCCGCGAGCTCACGATCTAGTAGAGCTTCCGGGAAGAGCTTCATGATGCGATCATATCTGCTAGGGCTGGTCAAGGACAAAAGGAGATATATATTGTACCAGCTAGACGTCGAGCAAAAGGTATACATGTAAATATTATTGACACTCCTGCGAATGACAAAGTTCAGATTGCACCATCATATGAAATTGAGCCAAGGTTCAGGACTCCATGCACAAGTCTGCACGTCGATGCAATTAAAATTGAGACGTACATGCTCAATACGTACGTGGGAGGTAGTACTATTAGTTTGTTTTGGCTTCTTGTGACCAGCGTTGTCGGATTTTTAAATTAGTTAATTCCTAGTTAGTTAAGATATGAGAGAGAGAGTCCTTGCTTAAGTCGGTTTGGAAACCAAATCACGATCTGAGTCGGTCTCCCCTTGTAACGTACGTGTGCCTACGCGCACCCAATAAAAGGAGGCTGCGCCTCATGTAATGGGGTAGAGTTTGTTATCTGGATATTTTTCCATTGCATGGACAGAGTCAAGTCGGGGTATCTTCCCGTGACTAGTTGATACAAGTTGAGAAGCTGAAATCTTTGTGTGTTTAGGCGAGGAGATTGGAGGTGAGGCCTCTAGTTTGCTGATGGTTCTTTCAAAACCGTCCACGTTCGTCCTACAGGGGTGTGCGTGTTTTTTTACTATGAAGATAGTAGGAAAGATTCCTACTGCATATATATTACCAAAACAAGGGGGGTATAATTACATGATGTGTTACATACAAGGGGTGGTTGGGTCACCACCCAAGACTACTAGGAGGTAGTAAGCAGCTATTGTATGGAGTCTAGTAGTGCAGTATAATATGCTCTTTGGAGGGTTTCACTCTATATCTAAGGTTGGAAAATTCCAACTTGAATCTCTGTTTCCAGGCTGTGACCGAAGGCTTGATCTTCCTAAAGTGATGGTTGTTGCGCTCCTTCCATAAACTCCAAGCCGACGTCAAGAAGATATCCATCCACATCTTTCTGGGCTGCATGATTTTTTGGTGTTTGATCATAGCGAGTCTGTCATTTTGTGTGGGCCAGATGAAACCCAGAGATCTCCAGCATTCCTGACTGAAAGTGCAATGAAAAAATAGGTGTTCCACCGTTTCTTCTATATGTTGGGCACACAGGAGGCAATCAAAATTGTTTGCAATGTTGTAGTGTCTCCTCTTGAGCATGTTTCTGGTGTTGAGACGATTAACAAGCAGGAGCCATCCAAAGGTCTTAATCTTGGGAATACATTTTGCTTTCCATAGCCAACCGAAAGCTTCATGGGCAATCACATCCCTGAAATAAAACTTGTAGTATGAGGATGTTTTGAAGTTAGTGTCTCCCCACACACATTGCCAAGTGTCATGATCCTCCGTAAGTGTGATCCCGACCACCTCAGCTTGGATGGAGCGCAGTTCGTCACGAGCTTGTATTGAGAGTGGAAGGTGAAAGGTTTCATGTAGATCTGTGGATGTCAGAAGATGTTCGACTGAGATGTCTTCAGAAATGGCATAAGAATAGGCCCTTGGACATGTTTCAGCATAGATGGAATGGCTCCAATTATCTTTCCAGAACAGGGCAGAAGATCCATTTCCAATTTTGATGCGTGTCACACCACGATATGTGGGAATTAGATGGATTAAATCTTTCCACCAGAAGGAACCACATGAGTCAAGAGTATGTGGAATAGTGTCCCCGTAATAAGAGTCCCAGATTAGATGGGCCCAAGGGATATCATGCCTGTTGTAGAACTTGTGGAGAAACTTGAGGAGCAAGGCATCATTCTGTATTCTGAGGTTGATGACACCCAGACCACCATTCTTCTTGGGCGTGCATACCATATTACAAGCAGCAAGAGAATTGGTCTTAACCCCATCTTCAGTCTGTTTTTGCCAGAGACGGTGTCGTCTGATCTTGTCAAGTTGAGCTACAATCTTTGGTGGGAGACGAATGGTGCCCATTATGAACATGATAAGAGAAGTGATCATCGAGTTCATGAGAGAAAGTTTCCCTGCATACGACATTAAAGACATAGCAACCGTGATGTTTCTTTCCGCTTTGCAAACAAGAGGAGCCAAATCTTGGACCGAGGGCCGAGCGGTGCCTAAGGGGAGGCCAAGGTATGTGAACGGCATGGATCCCACAGTGCAACCTAGCAAATCAGCTAGTTCTTTGCATTTGTCAGGAGGCGTGTTAATCGAAACTATCGTGGATTTATGGAAATTGATCTTGAGTCCGATGGGCGTGGAATAATCCTCAAGGATCTCTTTAATCTTGGCAGTTTGGCGGGTGCAGGCGGGCATGATGATGATCGTGTCGTCTGCATACTGGATCACGGGGTAGTCTCCATTAGTGTTGCGTCGGATGGGTAATTCCAGGAGATTATTTCGAAGGGCATCATTAATTGCAGACTGGAGCAGGTCTGCATCAATGACAAAGATTAGTGGCGACAGAGGGTCACCTTGTCGTACACCGCATTTGCACTGGAAAGACTTCCCCGGAGTACCGTTGTGCAAGACAGAAGATTTACCAGAAGTGAAGATGCATTGGATCCACTGAAGCCATTTGTCATTGAAACCCACTTTTTTCATAATGTGCAACATAACAGAATGTTGGATAGTGCCAAAGGCTTTGGCAAAATCTAATTGCAGCAAAATTATCTCCTTTTGTGAAGATTGACATTGGTGTATGTATTTGAAAGCCCACACTAGACAGTCATGTATGGATCGTCCATGTAAGAATCCGTACTGGTTACGGTGGACTACTTGCAAAATGATTTTTTGGAGGCGATTGGCCAGCAGTTTTGTGATCAGTTTAAGGCAACAGTTCAACAAAGTGATCGGGCGAAAGTCATTGACCGTCTCTTGTGAGGAGTTCTTTGGGATCAAGGTGATATAGCCATAGTTTAAGTATTCAAGGTTCAAATCCCCTCTATGAAATTCATTGCACAGATTGTAAAAATTTCCCGCCTCAAGATTGCCATCGACAATTCAAACCTGGCCCTACTTGAGCTTGATGGTATTGAAGAGTGTTGAGCCCTCTCGGTTCCTGAACGTAACTTCAGAAACATCCTCAAAAAGCACCTCCTCCGACTACTTAGTTATAAAAAAGAATACTGGAAGAAGAGATGCACAGTCTGTTGGATCAAGTTTGGAGATGAAAACTCAAAAAATTTCCAATCGGTAGCCACGGAAAGATTCAGAAGAAACTGCATTGCCACCTTAAAAACTGACCAAGGGACTGTTGTGGAGGATCATGCTGGCAAGGAATCCATTCTGTTCCAAGCCTTCAAACAACAACTGGGTACGTGCTCAGAACCAAACATGAAGTTTAATATTTCATGTTTACTCAGACAGCAGGTTGATTTTGATAGCCTTACTACCCCATTCACACATGATGAGATTGATGCTGTGGTCAAGGAGATGCCCCCAGACAGAGCGCCGGGCCTTGATGGCTTCAATGGCGCATTCTTGAAAGCATGCTGGCCAATCATCAAAAACGATTTTTACAATCTGTGCAATGAATTTCATAGAGGGTATTTGAACCTTCAATGGCGCCGTTGTTTTTCTGTCGAAGGTCGTATCAAGTGGTATTCAGAGCAAGGTTGATCACGATACAATTTTTTTCCTCGGCTATTTGATTCAATTGTTAGAAAGATGGTGACCTCGCAGCATGAGAAATCTTATCATGAGGAGGGCGATGAACTTCCGGAGGATCTGAATATAAGTGATGATTTACGTATCCATCTGATGTCGATCAAGGGAGCGAACAAGAAGCTTGGGAGAAGGGTTGAGGAGTTGTCTACAAATATTGTTGGCATCGATGACAGGTTGAACAAGCGTTTGACTGCCAGTGAGCAACAGCGCACTGATAGTCTACAGGTGGTGACTGCGAGTCTTAATCGGCTCACCGCAGTAGTTCAGCGCCTTCAGGCGAGAGATGTGGCACCCCGACAGCCCCGCTCACCACGACGACGTCGTGACCGCGATAATGACGATGATGGTGATTTTTCTGAGGATTCCGATGCCCGTGGAGGCTTACCTCACCGACCACGGCATGATGCTGGGGCTCACCGCCATGCTGGGCAGCGCCGTGACTATGGCGGCAATGGTGCCCACGAGGATGATGGTTTGGGTCGAATCAAGATAACCATACCTGAATTCTCGGGACGTTGTGCTGACCCGGAGAAATATTTGGAGTGGGAGATGTGCGTAAATCAGATTTTTGACGGTCACAACTACTCCGAAGAGAAGAAGGTTTGTGTTGCATCTATGGAATTTACAGAGTATGCTCTTGTATGGTGGGATAGTAAGAACCACACTAATGAGTGACCAACGACATGGGCTGACATGAAGCGAATCACGAGGGAACATTTTGTGCCTGCTTACTACACTCGCCAGCTTCATAGTAGACTGCGTCGTCTAGTGCAAGGTATGAAATTAGTTGATGAGTACTATAAGGAGATGCAAGTTTTGATGATCCGTACAGCTGTGCGTGAGTCTGCGGAGGCGACCACGGTACGTTTATTTGAGGGGTTAGAAGAAAACATTCACGACCGTGTTGATTTAATGCAATATAATGATATTCATGAGTTGCTTCATCAAGCGGAGCATGCTGAACATTGGGTATTGGAGAAGCAAGCTTCAAAGACTCGTCCAACTTACAACAGTGGGCGACGTGGTTCTTCTCCTATTGATGGTGGGTTTAGTGCTAAACCGACTCCTTCTTATAAGTCGGGAAGCATTGAAAAGAGCAAAGTGGCGGCAGCGCCAAAGGAGGTTTCTCAGGTTTCATCTAATGCGTCTTCATCTCATCATCGTAATATTATTTGCCACAAGTGTGGAGGACGTGGACACATGAAGCATGAATGTTCCAATCAACGAAGGGTTCTACTTATTGATGCAGAATATATTTCAGAATCTGAAGATGAGACGCCTAAGTTAGAGGATGGAATTGAAAGAGGTCATGGTGATACCATACTATGTTATCCTCACGATGAACCTGATATGGAGAGTTTGCTAGCACATAAGGTCCAGCGAGATGACAAGACCATTGTTGAACAAGGACAACGGCGGAGTATTTTTCAAACTGCATGTATCATCAAGGGAGAGGTTTGCAAACTAATAATTGATGGTGGCAGTGCTAGCAACATGATTAGTAAGGATGTGGTGGGGTCTCTTTCTTTGCCAACATGGGAGCACCCAAAACCATACTATATGAAGTGGATCAATAATGTGGGCAAAGTGAAGGTTACTCACAGGGTGAAGGTTCCTTTTTCTGTTGATGGCTATGTGGATAAAGTGGAATGCGACATTATGCCACTGCATGTTTGTCATTTTATTTTGGGGCGTCCGTGGCAGCATGATGTTAACGCTCTTCATCATGGGCGAACAAATAGGTACACTTTTATGCATAAGGGCGAGTTCTATGCTATTGTTCCCAAAGATACAAAAGATATAAAGTGTACCATCGAGGTGTTGAATAAAATCTACAAGACACCAGTCGAAACTAAGGACGATTTTCCTTCAAGGAAGGGAGGATGATGCGATCATATCTGCTAGGACTGGTCAAGGACAAAAGGAGATATATATTTTACCAGCTAGACGTCAAGCAAAAGGTATACATGTAAATATTATTGCCACTCCTACGAATGACAAAGTTCAGATTGCACCATCAGATGAAATTTAGCCAAGGTTCAGGACTCCATGCACAAGTCTGCATGTCGATGCAATTAAAATTGAGACGTACATGCTCAATACATACGTGGGAGGTAGTACTATTAGTTCGTTTTGTCTTCTTTTGATCAGCGTTGCTGGATTTTTAAATCAGTTAATTCCTAGTTAGTTAAGATATGAGAGAGAGAGTCCTAGCTTAAGTCGGTTTGGAAACCAAATCACGATCTGAGTCGGTCTCCCCTTGTAATCTACGTGTGCCTGCGCGCACCAATAAAAGGAGGCTGCGCCTCATGTAATGGGGTAGAGCTTGTTATCTGGATATTTTTCCATCGCATGGACAGAGTCAAGTCGGGGTATCTTCCTGTGACTAGTTGATACAAGTTGAGAAGCTGAAATCTTTGTGTGTTTAGGCGAGGAGATTGGAGGCGAGGCCTCTAGTTTGTTGCTGGTTCTTTTAGAACCGTCCACATTCTTCCTACAGGGGTGTGCGTGTTGTTTGATTAGGCTTGCATCTGGTAAACCTAGTTTTTGATTTGTTCGCTGTTGTTTTGCGCCTTGATTGTTTGGAAATTTACACCAGGAAGGGTTGCATCTGAGATCAGTGTACCGTGAAAGATTGGGAAAATTATTCGCACCATCGTTTTTCTGTCGAAGGTCGCATCACTTCGTTAGCACGATGGCGTGGTGACGACGACGATGATGGTACCGACGCAGGGCTTCACCTAAGCATCGCTACGATATTACCGAGGTGGATTATGGTGGAGGGGGGCACCGCACACGGCTAAGAGATCAATGATCAATTGTTGTGTCCACGGGGTGCCCCCTGCTCCCGGCCAAGGAGGAGGGCGCGCCAAGGGGGAGTCCTACTCCCACCGGGAGTAGGACTCCTCCTTTCCTAGTAGGAGTAGGAGAAGGGAAGGAAGGAAGAGAGGAAGAGAAGGAAAGGGGGGCACCGCCCCCTCCTTGTCCAATTCAGACTAGAGGGGGAGGGGGCGCGCGGCTGCCCTTAGCCGCCCCTCCTATTCTCCCACTAGGGCCCATTAGGCCCAGTATACTCCCCGGGGGTTTTCGGTAACCCCCCGGTACTCCGGTATATGCCCGAAACCTCCCGAAACTCTTCAGGTGTCCGAACATAGTCGTCCAATATATCGATCTTTACGTCTCGACCATTTTGAGACTCCTCGTCATGTCCGCGATCATATCCGGGACTCCAAACTACCTTCGGTACATTAAAACACAAAAACTCATAATACCGAGAACTTTAAGCGTGCGGACCCTACGGGTTCGAGAACTATGTAGACATGACCGAGACACATCTCCGGTCAATAACCAATAGCGGAACCTGGATGCTCATATTGGTTCCTACATATTCTACTAAGATCTTTATCGGTCAAACCGCATAACAATATACGTTGTTCCCTTTGTCATCGGTAAGTTACTTGCCCGAGATTCGATCGTCGGTATCTTAATACCCAGCTCAATCGCGTTATCGGCAAGTCTCGTTACTCGTTCTATAGTGCATCATCCCTTAACTAACTCATTAGTCACATTGCGTGCAAGGCTTATAGTGATGTGCATTACCGAGAGGGCCCAGAGATACCTCTCCGACAATCGGAGTGACAAATCCTATTCTTGATCTATGCCAACTCAACAAACACCATCGGAGACACCTGTAGAGCACCATTATAATCACCCAGTTACATTGTGACGTTTGGTAGCACACAAAGTGTTCTTATGGTATTCGGGAGTTGCATAATCTCATAGTCATAGGAACATGTATAAGTCATGGAGAAAGCAATAGCAGTAAACTAAACGATCAGGTGCTAAGCTAACGAAATGGGTCAAGTCAATCACATCATTCTCCTAATGATGTGATCTTGTTAATCAAATGACAACTCATGTCTATGGCTAGGAAACTCAACCATCTTTGATCAACGAGCTAGTCAAGTAGAGGCATACTAGTGACACTATGTTTGTCTATGTATTCACACATGTATTATGTTTCCGGTTAATACAATTATAGCATGAATAATAAACAGTTATCATGATATGAGGAAATAAATAATAACTTTATTATTGCCTCTAGGGCATATTTCCTTTAGTTACCACTTGCTTGGATGTGCAGGCCTTGTGCTCCTTGCACCCCCTTTGCATTTTTGACACGGCGAATGGTTGATCAAGTAAGAGGAATCGACCTTGCTGTTGTACCAGAGGATAGATACTTACAAGGTTATACGGGTGTGCATGATGTGTACCAGATCCCGTAGCACCGTCATGCTTCGCTAAAAAATGGATTTGCTTGTTTCAGATGATATCTCCAGAAGAAATAAGATTTAAAGTCAGAGTTGCATAGGCGTGTAAGCTAAGAAGCAGTGAAAGGATATCCAAATATCGTCAGAACAGTGCACAAGGGAGTGATTTGTGGATACCTAGTTCGAGCCGGCGTTTGGGCATGCTCGCCTAGCTAGAGTGTGGGTCACTTTAGAGCCGTTGAGGGTGATGCGTTGGCGTTGGCTGGCCGCGCACGGATGCATATCTTGAGTGGCAGTGGAGCGCTACGATGCGGTGGACGAGACCGTTGGTGAAGCCCCAGCGGCCTCGAGGGGGGGGGCAGATGTGCGACGATGTTCTCGGTGAAGTAGCCATGGTGAGCTGGGAGACGGCATCGGTAAAGTGCACCTGATGCAGTGGAAGTCGGTGTTTGTGAGGCACGTCGGTTGCGGCGGCCGACGTTGTCGGTGGACCACCCGGTGCGGTGGACGAGGGCGTAGATGAGGTAGCTCCGGTGCGGTGGTGAAGCACGGCCGTTGTCTTCGTCGTCGTCGTCTGACACAGAGGTGGGGAAAGAGACGAGACGAGGGGCAACTCAAACTTTTCTTGGGTTGGCGGCGAATTAGGGATTTGAGCAATCTGGGCGCGGAAGGGGACGGTGGAGAAGGGAGATTTTGCAGGGATGGAATTGGGGCCGCCAGATATTTCAATCCGAAACGTGGAAGCGCGAACTTATTTTGTCGTTGTCCTTTTGGGGGAGGTGGGAGGGAGGGGGGTGGGTGGGACGCAGCTTCGGTGCCTTAAAGGCACCTGCCTTTGGGTCACTGACATGTGGGCCAGCCACCTATTGGGCCCACATGTCATGGACACAAAGGTAGGTGCCTTAAGGCACCGAAGCATCCGTCCGGGTGGGTGGCTGGGTGCTAAGCCACCGTACGACACACGCGACCACCACGACATGACCCTGGTATCCACGCTATCCACGCTAACATGGATTAGAGTGTGTGTGTGTCACATAATTAGTTATTTGAATTAGAGTGTGTGTCACATAGCGATCTCCAATTCTAACGTGGATTTCGCATTTCACTGTATCCATGCTACTTTTTTAATATAAATTCATATGTATATGATGAACACCATGGTAGTGAGAAAACTTTTGGATGGATTCAAACATATAACCTACAAAATAGCACACCAAATCGAGTCAATTTCAACTTTTTGAAACCTAGTATGGCACGAATTCGAAATAATTACCCATATGCATGATCCTTAGTTCAAACTTACAATGTACACCGAATTGAAACATCGATATTAAGTCTCGCACTATCTACATTCAAATGTTGTTTTTAGCCCTCCCTGCACACACGCTACATACTTCCTGTATCGGTCAATCTTCCTCTCCTAACCACCTTAGGAAGCTATCAGTTTCCAACACACATTCATTCTTTCTCTCCATGTTTCGATCTCTAACTCTCTCAACTACACAACCCCCTTTTTCCACTCTGTTACCAAATGTATTTACCTCACACACCCGCCATTGCACCCCATGCCGAGCTCTCTCTCCCTCTGCCTCTCACCCTCTCGTGCTAAATACATGCATTGCCTATCTAGCCCCCAACCTCTCGTGCGCACGCACGCACGTTGTCTATCTAGGTCACTCCCTCGAGACTGTCTCACTCTTTCTTCCGCACGGCGGGCCACACTTGCTCAATCTCGCTCTCTTTATCTGAGTCTTGTTTAACCTCGTTTTCTTTCACACACAAATGAGATATCTTCCTGTTCGGGCCTCGATCGACACACTCTATACTCTCTCACACAGATTGTCTATCTAGGTCAGTCCATCCAAGCCGCCCCCACTCTTTCGACCTCATGGCGGGCCACGCTCGCTCAATCTCTCTCTCTCTTTATCTCTCCCTCTCTCTCTTTGTATGTCTCGATTGACCTCGCTCTTTCTTGGACAAAAACGATATATCACCATGTTGATCCCAATTCGACCTATTCACATTGTATACTCTCTCACGCACATTGTCTATCTAGGTCACTCTCTCCAACCCGTCTCACTCTTTTGATCGCACGACAACCCTATGTGATCGATTGACCTTGCTTCCTCCCACGCACAAAATATATCTACACGTCTGTGACTGGATCATCTCTCAAGCTCTATCTTACAGCCCTCACCCTTGCCAAAAGCTCAATCGGACAATATCTCTCCAGAGCAGATATATCTGTTCAATGAATGTCGGATCACACTCACTTTGTCTCTCTATCTATATGTCTCTCGATTGACCTCGCTTTCTCACGCCGTATCTTCCACACATTGAAGCTACCTATCCATCCCTCGCAAAGCCGGAGCTATTTACATTGCGAGGGGCACTCCAACCTTGGATTAATTTGTGTAGGCATTTATTCCGGTCGGTTTAGATTATATTTTCATAGCATTCGGCCCACAACTACTCCAAACACTGTTGCAACCCCCGCAACTGCCCTAGTTGATTTCCCTCTGGCTCGGTCATCACTCTCTCGCACGTCCTTTCTCGCCTTCAACGTCGCACCATGGTATTATTGCAAAAAACTCTGTTGTTCTCTTTAATTATTATAAATAAGCTACAAAACTACACACCGATTATCCACTTGGAATGGAACAAATTTCGACCCACAAATTAAAGTGCTACAAACTACACACCGAGGGGCCCACATGTCAGGAAACAAATTTGGACCCATATACAAATTAAAAAATAAAGGACGAGGATCGAACATGCGAGAAGGGCCTTCAAGTCACACGTCAATAGGCAACATACGTAGAACAACAATGTTTGTTGTACCTCCCTTTGTTCACATAATGTTTTTATATTACCACAACCTATTTAATGGATAACATGTAATATTATTTTTATACTATTCGCCTTCACATACTGGTGGGTTCCATGTGTGCTCTCTCTCTCCTCCCCTTCTGCGTTTAGACGCACGGGCAAACACGAAGAACTCGTGGGCGATGTTGCCGTTGACCATATCTGGACGCGTTCACAAGTTACGGCACCAGTTTCACGTACTAGAAGCACTAGTCATTGTGTACGTGCAATGCACGTTAATTTGGAAGTATATTAAGTGCATGCAGATATTAAGTAGGATATTATTTACGTGTTATTATGTGATTAGCACTATTTTTGTCATGAAATTAACTGCACGCTAAACGTGTTGAGCGCTCGACATTGAAGTAGTTTAGGTCGTTGGATGACAAGGAATACATGTGGCTTGATGACGTTTTATATTTAATTTGATACGGCTCTAGCAAAACATTCAATCGATCAAACCATAGATTTCGCTCAGTCTGACTCCAACTTTAAATTATACGACGATCGATCTAAAATAAACAGAAATGATAAACGTTCCGATTTTAAGCATGGCAATCTGTCGTGGAGTTGACACGGCAGATGTCCTAGAGCAAGGACTTAGTCGTAGGGCCATCACACTAGGAAGCTTAAAGGGGTTAATCGGGACAAAGGACACACGAGAGAGTTTTTATACTAGCTCGGCCCCTTACGATGAAGGTAAAAGCCTACGTCTAGTTGGGATTGGTATTGCTGAAGTTTCAATCTCCAAGAGGCTTAACTCGCCGGCTTGGTTATCGACTTGGTTGTTTCTTATCCTAACCGCCACCGGGTCATCCCCTTATATACATGGGTTGACGCCTGGTGGCCTACAGAGTCCCGGCCAGCTCATAATCGTGTCTGGCTCGGTGACTTCCTTTACATGCCTTTCTTTACAAGTCTTTCCTTACATACGGCGTTTTACAATATCAGGCCTTAAGCCGGCCCCATGCCTTTGGGCCTT
This sequence comes from Triticum urartu, assembly GCF_003073215.2. NCBI lineage: Eukaryota > Viridiplantae > Streptophyta > Magnoliopsida > Poales > Poaceae > Triticum > Triticum urartu. The sequence goes on along the minus strand of NC_053027.1, from coordinate 113,188,103 downwards.
CTATACGTTTAGTAAACTGTCATCTTGAATGTTTATCGAGCTTCTTATATAACCCGCCATTAGGGCTGACCCGGCCCCTCCTGGGCGGGTCATACTGGTAGTAATATCCCCAACATTAGGCCCCAGTTGTCAAGTGGTTTACTCGTAAAGTACTTTGAGACTTGAATCTTGAATTTGAATATTTGAATTTGAAACCAAGTCTTGACTTATCTGAACGTTTCATAGAATGCCTTGTCTGAATTGAACTCTCAATTGTCGGACGCAAAGACCCGGCTAGCAGGAGTCCGAAATCAAATCTTCCACTTCCAAACTACAAATGAGCCTTTCTGCAACGGAAAATTTGAAGACCAGCTTTGCTGCCAAGGAGAAGGTTTGGGAAAACGAGAAAACACTTCTGACCCGACGAGCTGAGACGGCCGAAACAACTCTGAAAGAAATTTCAACAGAGCTGAATGGTTTAAAGGGCCGGGTGTCTCACATGGTCGCTGCTATCTTTGGTAAGCTTCCTGATTTGACCTTTCGCATAATTTTTGCCAAACCGGAGTATAATCCGCCAACTTACTCTGTTAAAAATATATGCAGGTCCACGAAGTAAAAATCTGAGCCAAGACCCGTTGATTAAACTGAAGGCAGTATACACCTTGGTTGAATAATTGTATATTGGTGCACAACGGGCTCAGGCCGCTATCTCTCCTGCAAATCAAGGACCCAACCGGCTTAGCGATGTCCTGAAGAAGCTGTTCATCCTTCCTGCTAGATTCCAAGAAGTAAAGCGCTCCTGTGCGCGAGCCAGAGCTTTGACTGCCCTAAGCCGTTGCAAGGCTTGGGTGCCAGACCTAGACCCGGCGGACGTAGCAAGAGGTTACCCTACTGTGAAGGAGGACGGGTCTCTGTTTGATCAGGATGATTTCATAGCGTGTGTACGCGAAGTCCGGCCTCAGGCGACTAGTCTTGGAGATGACACCAATGTTGACAAGTACCAGCCGGGTTTTGATAGTGAAAATAAGAAGATGGCCACTCCTTCATACAAAGTAGCAGATCTGATCCCACCAGTGAGAGAAGATACCTTTGCCCCGGAAATTGACCCGGTCGGCCTGATTGACGACGAAGCCGAATTTGTCGCCATGAACGGCTTTGATTGGTCAAAATCCAACTTCCAGCAAACAGAAGGTGGTGAACCGGCGAGGGAGGGACGATGATCGTCTTCATAGGCTTATAAAGCCTTGTAATAACTTAGTTGCTAAAACACCGCATGTTTGCTTATGCCGTCGTGCATAAAATACTTCTATGTGAATCTGCTTCCTGATGTCAATGTATGCATCAGTTAATGTTTGTCTCTGCGATATTTGAACTATGTTCCTGTGAATACAAGAAAAAGACTGGCAAGGCGGTTTAGAACCAAACAGGCTTAAACACCCTAATTTGCAGCCAATATATTTATCTCAATAAAAAAATAGAGACAAATATAAAGAAAGGATAAGGGTTAATACTAATTCTTGAGTTAACGCAGCGGGTAAGCGCGTATAAGTAAGAACCATACCTTGTCCTTGTTGATCCTTAGATCGCCGGTTTTAATAATCCGGGTGGTGAACTTGATAATTCAATATGTATGAAAAGTTAATACTTCTTGAATACTCAATGATCATCATATCTTAGTAGCTCGTACCTGTGGATCCTTGAGCCACCGACTTGAATAACCCGGGCGGCTGTGTTGTTCAATAATTGAGCCGGTGAAGAAAACCAGGCTATCTTATTTGTAATATTGAAACAACAAAAGCTAAAAGGCAAGCAACAGATAATAAACATAATTTGAACTCTGTATTCAAAAGGCTGGGGGTTTCTGATTCGAATACGATCAGTAAACTGGACCAAAGGGGTTAAGCTAAGGTTTGAATACGACCATATAGCCCCCAGTGGCTTTGGCGTTGCGCCGATCAAGAGGGTACCGACAGCTATGTTCTCTTTGGTTTGAATACAACCTATGTTTGAACAAGAAGCCCCCAAATGACCTTGAGAGGTTTTTAACGACCCTGATTCGAATACGATCCAAGTCGGACTCAAAAGGGGTTAAGCTGTGATTCGGATACGATCAAGAAGCCCCCAAGTGAGTTTGGCCTTGAGCCAATCAAGAGGGTTACGACAGTTATGTTCTCTTTGGTTTGAATACGACCTATGTTTGAACAGGAAGCCCCCAAGTGACCTTGAGATTTGCAGCTAGATTTGGATACGATCATAAGCCGGACCAAAAAGGTTAAACTTGATTCAAATATGATCAGCTCCTTAATAGTCATTTGTAAGTAAGAAATAATAAAGATGTATAGTCTGTGAAAAGAAAAGAGACCGATGGTCTTACTTTATTATATATACAACATGAACGTATGTACAGGTTGAGAGCCGGTGGCTCAGGTGTAATATGGCCGAAGTTGAGCAATGTTCCATGGCCGGCGGGTCTCCTCTTCCGACTTACGTGAGTCTGCATGCTCTCGAACGTCAATGAGGTAGTATGACCCATTGTTTAAATTTTTACTGACCACAAAGGGTCCCTCCCAAGGTGGGGATAACTTGTGTGCATCTGAAAGATCCTGGATGAGCCGGAGCACCAAGTCGCCTTCCTGAAAAGTCCTGGACTTAACCCGGCGGCTGTGATAACAACGTAGGTCCTGTTGATAAATTGCTGACCGTGCCGCTGCTAAGTCCCTTTCTTCATCCGGTAGGTCAAGCGCATCCTGTCTGGCTTTTTCATTGTTAGCTTCAACATAAGCCACCACACGGGGCGAGTCATGACGGATGTCACTAGGCAACACTGCTTCTGCTTCGTAAACCATGAAGAAGGGTGTGTAATCCGTAGACCTGTTGGGCGTAGTATTGATGCTCCATAACACTGAGGGTAATTCCTCTACCCAACAACCCGGCGTTCGCTGTAAAGGAACCATAAGCCAGGTTTTAGCCCTTTCAGAATTTCCTGATTGGCTCTCTCAGCTTGACCATTGGATTGAGGATGAGCTACAGAAGAAACATCAAGCCGGATGTGCTCTCGCTGACAAAACTCTTCCATAGCCCCTTGGGACAGATTAGTGCCATTATCTGTGATAATACTGTGTGGAAAACCAAAACGGAAGATTACTTTTTTCATGAACTGAACCGCCGTGGCTGCATCACACTTACTCACAGGCTCCGCTTCAACCCATTTGGTGAACTTATCAACTGCCACCAAGAGATGTGTCTTTTTATCCTTAGACCTTTTGAAAGGTCCCACCATGTCAAGCCCCCAAACCGCAAACGGCCAAGTGATTGGAATCACCCGGAGCTCTTGAGCCGGCACATGTGCTCATCATGCAAAATTTTGACATCCATCACATCTACTGACCAGATCTTCTACATCAGCGTGAGCCGTAAACCAGTAAAAACCATGATGAAACGCTTTGGCCACTAAAGATTTTGACCCGGCGTGATGACCGCAATCGCCTTCATGGATCTCACGAAGGATTTCTTGACCTTCTTCGAGGGAAACACACCATTGAAACACTCCAGAAACACTGCGATGAAACAACTCTCCATCCGAAATCGTCATGGACTTAGATCGCCGGGTTATCTGCCGAGCCAGGGTCTCATCTGCTGGCAACTCTCCCCGGGTCATGTAAGCTAAGAACGGCATCATCCAATCTGGGATGACATGAAGAGCCGCTACCAACTGCGCCTCTGGGTCAGGAACAACTAAATCTTCTTCTGTGGGCAACTTGACAGAGGGGTTATGCAAAACATCCAAAAAGGTGTTGGGTGGCACCGGCTTACGCTGAGACCCTAGCCGGCTTAAAGCATCAGCCGCTTCGTTCCTTCGACGGTCAATGTGTTCCACCTGATAACCTTTAAAATATCCTGCAACAGCATCGACCTCTCGGCGATAAGCTGCCATGAGAGGGTCTTTGGAATCCCACTTGCCAGATACCTGTTGAGCCACTAGATCTGAGTCACCAAGACATCTGACCCGGCTCAAGCTCATCTCCTTTGCCACTTGAAGACCATGGAGCAAGACTTCATACTCTGATGCATTGTTAGTGCATGGAAACACCAACCATAACACATAACAAAATTTATCACCTCGTGGCGAAGTTAATACGACTCCAGCCGCCGAGCCTTCCAATTGCCTGGATCCATCAAAATGAATAGTCCAATATGTTTTGTCCGGCTTCTCTTCCGGCATCTGCATCTCTGTCCAGTCATTGATGAAGTCAACCAGGGCTTGAGACTTAATTGCAGTACATGGAACATACTTCAACCCATGAGATCCAAGCTCAATTGCCCACTTGGCGACTCGCCCCGTGGCTTCTCTATTTTGAATAATGTATCCCAAAGGAGCAGAGCTAACCACAGTGATTGGATGTCCATGGAAGTAATGCTTAAGCTTCCAATGTGGATATCGTTGTTTAGACTTAATTAGCACTTCACTGACATAATAAACCAGCCGCTGAACTGGATGCTCTTTGCCAGCCTCCTGGTGCTCTACCACAATAGCCACACTAACAGCCCGTGAGTTGGCAGCTACATATAACAATAGCGGCTCTTTCTCAATTGGAGCAGCCAGGACCGGCGGCTCAGTCAGCTGTGCCTTCAGATCCTCAAAAGCAGCGTTCGCAGCATCGCTCCAAACAAAAACATCCATTTTCTTCATCAACTGATATAGAGGCATAGCCTTTTCCCCTAACCGGCTCAAAGCAGCCACAGGACCCGCCAGTCGCTGAACATCATTGACGCAGGTTGGTTTGGCTAGAGATGTGATTGCCTTGATTTTCTTCGGGATAGCTTCAATACCTCGGTTAGACACCAAAAAACCAAAAAGCTTACTGGCTGGCACTCCAAAAACACACTTGGCTGGGTTAAGCATCATCTTGTAAACCTGAAGATTATCAAAAGTCTCTTTCAGGTCTGTGACCAAGGTTTCCTCTTCCCTGGATTTCACCACTATATAATCCACGTAAGCGTGAACACTATGCCCAATTTGATCGTGAAGACAATTCTGCACACACCGCTGGTAATTTGCCTGGGCACTCTTAAGCCCAAAAGGCATAGACACATAGCAGAAAGCTCCAAAAGGAGTTATAAAAGCTGTCTTCTCTTGATCCTTGACTGCCATCTTAATCTGATGATAACCGGAATAAGCATCTAAGAAACTCAACCGTGCGCAACCCGCCATAGCATCAATGATCTGATCAATACGGGGGAGAGCAAAAGGATCAGCCGGACAAGCCTTGTTCAAATATGTGTAATCCACACACATACGCCAGGTGCCATTCTTTTTTAGTACAAGCACCGGGTTAGCTAACCATTCTGGGTGAAAGACCTCCACAATGAACCCGGCTGCCAAGAGCCGGGCCACCTCTTCTCCGATGGCCTTGTGCCTTTCTTCATTGAACCGTCGGAGAAACTGTCTGACAGGTTTGAACTTTGGATCGATATTAAGAGTGTGCTCAGCGAGTTCCCTCGAGACACCCGGCATGTCTGAAGGTTTCCATGCAAAGATGTCTCGGTTCTCACGGATGAACTCGATGAGCGCGCTTTCCTATTTCAGATCCAAGTTTGCACTGATGATGAACTGTTTGGATGAGTCGCCAGGTACAAAGTCAACCATCTTAGTGTCATCAGCTGATTTGAATTTCAACTCCGGATCATGCTCTGTTGTTGGTTTCTTTAATGACGTCATGTCCGCCGGGTCAACATGATCCTTGTAGAATTTTAACTCTTCTGTTGCACAAACAGATTCAGCATAGGAGGCATCACCCTCTTCACATTCTAATGCTATCTTCCGGCTCCCATGTACTGTAATGGTGCCCTTATGACCCGGCATCTTGAGCTGCAAATATACGTAACACGGCTGAGCCATGAACTTGGCATAAGCCGGCCGCCCAAACAGAGCATGATATGGGCTTTTGATCTTAACCACTTCAAAGGTTAATTTTTCTGCTCTGGAGTCATACTCATCCCCAAAGGCTACTTCTAGCTCAATCTTCCCAACTGGGTATGCCGATTTACCAGGTACCACACCATGAAAAACAGTGTTGGATTGTTTAAGATTTTTATCCGTCAACCCCATCCGGCGGAACGTCTCATAGTAGAGGATGTTGATGCTGCTACCTCCATCCATGAGTACCTTAGTAAACTTGTACCCACCAACCTGAGGTGCCACTACCAAAGCCAAGTGACTCGGATTATCAACCCGGGGCGGGTGATCCTCTCTGCTCCACACAATGGGCTGCTTTGACCAACGTAGATAACGTGGAATTGCCGGCTCAACGGCATTGACGGCCCTCTTGTAGAGTTTCTGGTCCCTCTTACATAAACTGGTAGTAAAGACATGATACTGTCCGCTACTCAACTGCTTCGGGTTGCTCTGATAGCCGGATTGCTGCTGCTGCTGATTCCCTTGGCCGTGTTGCTGATTATATCCTCCTTGGTGACCAGGATAACCCTGACCGTGAAAATCTCCTCCGCTTGAACCGGCGCCCGGGCCCTGAAAGCCGCCTCCACCTGAGCCACCACCTGGGCCGTGACCCCATCAAATGCCTTTGAATTTTTAAATGCCTTCATGATCATGCAATCCTTCCACAAGTGGGTGGCTGGTTTCTCCCGGGTGCCGTGTTTTGGACAAGTTTCATTCAACAACTGCTCAAGGGTGGGGCCTGACCCGCCTGATCGAGGGGGTTATCTGCCCTTGCGCCGCTGATTACCACCCTGCGCATTAGTATTAGCAACAAACTCATCAGCCTTACGTTTATTACCTCCCTGATTTGCCGGGTTATGCTGGTGACCCTTGCCATTGCCGTTCTTCTTTCCCTTTGTTGCCTTTTCTTCGTCAGACACTGGGTCCTTGGTGGTATCAGAATCGGCATACTTGACAAGAGCTGCCATCAACGTTCCCATATCATTACAGTCACATTTAAGCCGCCCCAACTTCTGCTTCAGAGGTTCAAAACGGCAATTTTTCTCCAACATCAAAACTGCTGAGCCGGCATCCATCTTATCAGATGAATGTATTATCTCCTTGACCCGACGCACCCAATGGGTTGTAGATTCACCATCCTCTTGCTTGCAATTGGTCAGGTCCACAATCGACATTGGCTGCTTACAAGTGTCCTTATAGTTCTGGATGAACCGTGCTTTCAACTCTGCCCATGAGCCGAAAGAATTGGGTGGCAATCCCTTCAACCAGGTCCGAGCCGTTCCATCCAACATCATGGTAAAATACTTGGCCATCGCAGCATCGCTAACCTCCAACAGCTCCATAGCCATCTCATAACTCTCAATCCAAGCCCCTGGCTGTAGGTCAGCCGTGTAATTAGGCACCTTACGAGGCCCCTTGAAATCCTTGGGCAACCGTTCATTGCGTATGGCTGGGACCAGGCAAGGCACGCCTACGGTTCTTGTGGCCACTCCTGCCTCAACCGAGGTTGCTGGATAAGCCGGAAAGGTTTGGTGAGCCGCCTGCTCTGCCGCTATCTGAGCCGCCCGTTCCGCCTCTTGACGAATCCTCTCCTGATCCGCCAAGTTAAGGGCTCCAGCCCGCACCGGCTCATGCCTATATGGCCGGTTGTGGCGTTGAGCATTACTTGACATCTCTGCGGACTCTATGTGCCTACTATAACTCGGGCTCCGACTTGGGCGAGGAGTTGAATGAATCCTGTCTCGACTATAGGAGTATGCATCCTACTGGGCCAAAGCTGTCTGAAGTAGTTCTCTTACCCTACGGGTTTCAATTGATGCTGGCGAGTCGCCTTCCATTGGGAGAGCTGCCAAACGAGCCGATGCTGCGATGAGATTTTCCATAGGGTTAGAGAAGTGACCGGGAGGTGTTGATACACAACAAGGAGGAGCTGTATTCAGGCGGGGTGGCTCCATGGTGCGTAGCTGATCTGGTGCACCGGGTGTCCTGACCCGGTTCGCCTCCGGCGGGTTGCTCCCCCAGCCCCGGGTGTATGGAATAGGTTCCTCGGATCCAGCGTTAGAGGCAGACACGATTGAGTTTTCTGATGCCTCCTCCTCATGACCTCGTTCGATGCATTAAGATCCACTAAGAGTCGGAAAGTTTCTGCTTGAAGCTACTAAGCACGAGCATCCAGAGCTGCTCGTTCCACTGCCATCCGGGTTTCCTCTGCGGCTAGATTTTCCTTAGCTTGCACCATCTCCTCCCGCATGCGTGCCACTTCTGTGTCATGCTGGGCTTTATCAGCCGGTTTCACCACAGCGGTTAACAGAGTCGTCAGCCTATCCATGAGGTCCATTAGAACCTGAGCTGGGGGGCGCGCGGGGTCTCCTGACCCGGCTACTGCCGACCCGGTAGCTGCTGCTGCTGCGGTGGAGTTCTGCCCGGGTTGCGTCCCCGCCATGAAGACTCCGGCCCAATTCGGCGGCTCAAGGGGGTCCGGAATACTGCTGCCATCGGAACAACCCCCGAGCATGCCGTCTTGCAGCTGGTACAACGAGTCCATCTCACCTGTTGATGATGCAGTATCAGAGCAGATGGCCGTCTCCCCGCCTTCCATCGATCCTTCAGAGTATTCACCGCCATGGACGCGGCCTATGAAGGCATGCTTCACGACAGATTAAACACGGGCGGACCTGGCGCGCTGAGCCGTTTCGATGAGGTTGGTGTGGATGTCTGGCTCAGGGCCTGACTCGCTGATCCGGCCGATGAAGACGTGAATTCCGCCGAAGGGGACCTAGTACCCGTACTCGATCGAGCCGGCCTCGGGGCCCCAGCCTTCGTCGTTGATGTAGAGTTTGCCACGACGACTCTTGGTCATCCGGCCCACAACGTATCCCTTGAGCCCTTCGAAGTTGCCCTTCAAGAACTCAAATCCACAATGCGCTGGCCCCACGGTGGGCACCAACTGTCATGGAGTTGACACGACAGATGTCCTAGAGCAAGGACTTAGTCGTAGGGCCATCGCACTAGGAAGCTTAAAGGGGTTAATCAGGACAAAGGACACACGAGAGAGTTTTTATACTAGTTCGGCCCCTTACGATGAAGGTAAAAGCCTACGTCTAGTTGGGATTGGTATTGCTGAAGTTTTGATCTCCAAGAGGCTTAACTCGCCGGCTTGGCTATCGACTTGGTTGTTTCTTGTCCTAACCGCCACCGGGTTGTCCCCTTATATACACGGGTTGACGCCTGGTGGCCTACAGAGTCCCGGCCGGCTCATAATCATGTCTGGCTTGGTGACTTCCTTTACATGCCTTTCTTTACAAGTCTTTCCTTACATACGACGGTTTACAGTATCAGGCCTTAAGCCGGCCCCAGGCCTTTGGGCCTTCTATACATTTAGTAAACTATCATCTTGAATGTTTATCGGGCTTCTTATATAACCCGCCATTAGGGCTGACCCGGCCCCTCCTGGGCGGGTCATACTGGTAGTAATATCCTCAACACAATCCGAACATTTTTCATGGCAAATTTAGATTATGCGGCGGCGGTGGGGGCATCTTGCGGTGGGAAGCGGCTCCTCTGTCGTGCTATGTGTGTCGTCGGGCCACTGACCGACGGCGACGGCGGCACCTTGCGCCGTTTTTGGCATACTCCTGGACGTTGGCCTAGCTTCAATGAAGGCCAAAATGTTCTGGACTTCAGAGTGAGTCAACTGGCGGGAGGAGGCGACTGGCGTTGGTGCAAGGAAGCGGTCGACGATGGCCATCCATGCCGCTGAGGGGGGCACTGGCACCCGCGCGGGGACAGGCGCTGTCAATGGCTCAGCGGAGACATTCGTGTGCACGGGCACCGGCACGGGCGTGCACGTCAGTGCACGCGTAGGCGCATGCGCTGTCAGGTACACGGGCGCGTGAAAGTCGGCGGGGACCTCGTGGAACCCCGTGGCATCAAGCTCGGTGACAATGTACGGCTCCCAGCCCATCAATGCCACGGGGATGGGCGCTGGCGCAGTTAGGGCGATGAGAGCCGGAACGGGAGCGGGGACAGGCGCGGCGTCTTCCCACAAGGCCAGTTCAAGCTCGTCCCAAAGCGCCTTATGTTCTTGAGACTCCAGTTGGGTGTCTTCCTCAGGAAACTGGAAGACTAAGGGGCAGACCATCGTGATGCGGCATGGCATATGTTTAGGTCAGGCTGTTTGGAGGTAGACGACAGGAGAATCGGAGAGGAAGAGAGAAGATTGTAGCGATACTGGGTAGTGCGGGGTTGATTTTAAACAGCGGCGCCAGCGACATTAAAAGTGGGAGCAGTTCGGACGAAGGTGGGCTGTGGAGCCTGGTCAAAGGGCTCGCCTCCCGGTGAGCCTGCACACCGGTCTGCTCGCACGCCTCCCTGTCAGCCGGCGTAGCGGTCTGCTCGCATGCCTCCCGTCTACTCACACGCTTTCTCAGACGACACCTACCGATGAGAAGCGGGACTCGTGGCGGCACGTAAATGCCCACGGTTTCAATAGTGAAAGCGTTCACCTTAACGTGACAGGTCTTTGTTCCAAAATACCTTGGCTCTTCATTTGTGCAACTTGTCATAAGCAGCTTGTCTCAAATTGAAGAAAAAAATTACAAAGTAATATTTGTGCCATATCACGTGATCATGCTCAGTTTCAAGAATTTATGGTCACTTTTGGATTTCTGAAATTTAAGATCTAGGATTCGAAACAATATCATAACCTACATCATGCAATAAATTTTCAAGCCATACATCTATCATGTTGTATTTCTTAAGAAAGGATTTGGTCAAACATTTTGCTTAGTTACACTTCAGACAAGTTATATATGCAGAGTAAAAGGATAATCCCTCCGTACCAGGGCATTGCTTGATATATTAACTCAAGTACTAGGCACGAACAAACGGGCTCAATTCTGTGCTCATCCTGCTGTAGTAGTAGTACTAGGCAATGCAGTTGACGTGTGACCTTGGCGAGCGGCGACCGAGGGAATTGAACCGTGCTCGACATGGTAGGTAATGTTGTCTAGTTACTAAAGCATCCCTCCATTGTTCATCGGTAGTCATTATGGACCGAGGACATGAGGGGAATTTCCTACGACTGGAATTATGGCCGCCAGATATTTCGACTCGAAACGCGTAGGCTCGACTGGTTGGGGTTGCCTAATGTGCGTACCACGCACGCCACCAGAAGGACACGAGCCCGGTTTTTTATATTTTTTTAGGATCAAGACAAGCCAAGGTCTGGCTGGTACACCATTTGGTGCTACCATTTGAGAATACGAAAGGAAACTTTTAAATTGCCGAACGAATCTATGTGTATTACAATGCCCGTATTTTCCTTGCAAATACTAATCTCAATGTGGTAATTGATTTATGACGAGTTGTTGAATTAGAGTGAGTTTGTGATATAGTGATCTTAACGTGGATTTCACATTTCATGGTATCCCTAGTAAGTTTTTCAATGCAAATTGAAATTTAAAAGATGAACAATATGGAGGTGAGAAAACTTTGTATGTATCAAGCATATGACCACACACACACACACACGAACACAACAACAATCCAATAAGTCTATGTTTCCAAACCATGCATGTATGAAACGAATTCAAAAATACTCCTTCTGTTCCTAAATATTAGTCTTTTAGAGATTTCAATAAGTGACTACATATGGAGCAAAATGAGTGAATCTACACTCTAAAATATGTCTATATACATCCGTATGTGCCAGTCCATTTGAAATCTCTAAAAAGACTAATATTTAGGAACGAAGGGAGTAAAATATAAGACATGCATGGTCCTCAATTCAATATTTAAAATGAACATGAAACTGAAACATGAATATTAACTCTAGTACTACAGTACATGCAAATGTTGTGTTTAATTGGGCGGAGCATGATTGTCGGGGGTCAACCCCTTGACCTTAGATAAAATTGTGAAGCTCTGTTTAGGGTTGTTTAGATTATATTTGTCCCCACCCTCCCAACCACCGATTGGTTGTGCACCCCCACTCCTCCTCCCCGGAAAAATATCATGTGCCCCATACCTTAGATGCTATATGCCGATACGAGTTGCTTGGAGCTTGTAGATCTGAGATATAGCAGCTCACATGATGTCTTAATATTTTGACAGGAAACCTTGATGAGTTTGAGAATTGCACACAATTTGTACAAAAACTACTCAGATGCCCTTGGATCCCATATCCAACGACCTCGAAGCTCGTATCACCGTAGCATCTAAGATGAAGGAGGACATCATATTCTCCTGTATGTAAGAATATCATGTGCTACCACACCTTAGATGCTTTGGTGATACAAGCTCTTCGGAGCCGTTGGATTTGTGACCCAACACCTCCTCGGTAGTTCGAATGTTTTTTTTGCAGAAAATCCCCCAAAGAGTTCGGCCACTGCTTACAAGCCCAAAGACTGCTCAGATGCCATTGGATCTCAAATCAAACGACCTCGAAGCTCATATCACTGTAGCATCCAAGCTGCGAGAGCACCTTATGTTTTCTCGCACGGGAGAATATGAGGTGCTCCCGCACCATAGATTCTATGGTGATACGAGTTCACGGAGATCTAACGGCCCACAGTAGGAGGTTTGAATGTTTTTGCAATATAGGACTGAGAGAGTTTGGGAATTGCACAGAAAGTACAAGTACTACGCATGTGCCATCTGATCACTCATCATATGACCTAGATGCTCATATCACTGTAGCGGGTAATTAAGCTACGGGGAGCACCTAATATGAGCAACGGGGAGCCGTTGGATCCAAGATGCATCATGCTACCTCTTGAGCACTACGTTGGATTTCCCCGAAGAGGAAGGGATGATGCAGCAAAGTAGCGTAAGTATTTCCCTCAGTTTTTGAGAACTAAGGTATCAATCCAGTAGGAGGCTACGCTCGAGTCCCTCGTACCTACACAAAAACAATAGCTCAACGCAACCAACGCTCTTAGGGGTTGTCAATCCCTTCACGGTCACTTACGAAAGTGAGATCTGATAGAGATGATAAATAATATATTTTTGGTATTTTTGGTATAGAGATGCAAAGTAAAAAGTAAAAGCCAAGTAAAAGCAAAGCAATATTAAAGTGATGGAGATTGATATGATGAGAAAGAGACCCGGGGGCCATACGTTTCACTAGTGGCTTCTCTCAAGAGCATAAGTATTCTACGGTGGGTGAACAAATTACTGTTGAGCAATTGACAGAATTGAGCATAGTTATGAGAATATCTAGGTATGATCATGTATATAGGCATCACGTCTGAGACAAGTAGACCGAAACGATTCTGCATCTACTACTATTACTCCACTCATCGACCGCTATCCAGCATGCATCTAGAGTATTAAGTTAAAAACAGAGTAACGCCTTAAGCAAGATGACATGATGTAGAGGGATAGTTTCATGCAATATGATAAGAAAACCCATCTTGTTATCCTCGATGGCAACGATACAATACGTGCCTTGCTGCCCCTTCTTTCACTGGGAAAGGACACCGCAAGATCGAACCCAAAGCTAAGCACTTCTCCCATGGCAAGAACAACCAATCTAGTAGGCCAAACCAAACTGATAATTCGAAGAGACTTGCAAAGATAACCAATCATACATAAAAGAACTCAGAGAAGATTCAAATATTATTCATAGATAGACTTGATCATAAACCCACAATTCATCGGTCTCAACAAACACACCGCAAAAAGAAGATTACATCGAATAGATCTCCACAAGAGAGGGGGAGAACATTGTATTGAGATCGAGAAAGAGAGAAGAAGCCATCTATCTACTAGCTATGGACCCGTAGGTCTTAAGTAGACTACTCACACTTCATCGGAGGGGCTTGGATGATGATGTAGAAGCCCTCCGTGATCGATGCCTCCTCCGGGAGAGCTCCGGAACAGGCCCCAAGATGGGATCTCATGGATAAAGAAAGTTGCGGCGGTGGAATTAGGTTTTTGGCTCCTCTTCTGATCGTTTGGGGATACGTGGATATATATGGGAGGAAGAAGTACGTCGGTGGAGCTTCGAGGGGCCCATGAGACAGGGGGCGCGCCCTAGGGGAGGGGGCGTCCCCTACCCTCGTGACCACCTCATGGCTTTCTTGACAAAGGGTCCAAGTCTCCTGGATCTTGTCTGATGAGAAAATCACGTTTCCGAAGGTTTCATTCCGTTTGGACTCCGTTTGATATTCCTTTTCTTCGAAACCCTTAAACAGGCAAAAAACATCAATTCTGGGCTGGGCCTCCGGCTAATAGGTTAGTCCCAAAAATAATATAAAAGTGGATAATAAAGCCCAATAATGTCTAAAACAGTAGATAATATAGCATGGAGCAATCAAAAATTATAGATACGTTGGAGACGTATCAAGCATCCCCAAGCTTAATTCCTGCTCGTCCTCGAGTAGGTAAATGATAAAAACAGAATTTTTGATGCGGAGTGCTACTTGGCATAATTTCAATGTAAATCTTCTTAATTATGGTATGAATATTCAGATTCGAAAGATTCAAGAGAAAAGTTCATAGTGATATAAAAATAATAATACTTCAAGCATACTAACAAAGCAATTATGTCTTCTCAAAATATCATGGCCAAAGAAAGCTATCCCTACAAAATCATATAGTCTGGATATGCTCTATCTTCACCACACAAAGTATTTAAATCATGCACAACCTCGATGACAAGCCAAGCAATTGTTTCATACTTTTGACATTTTCAAAACCTTTTCGATCTTCACGCAATACATGAGCGTGAGCCATGGATATAGCACCATAGGTGGAATAGAATGGTGGTTGTGGAGAAGACAAAAAGGGAGAAGATAGTCTCACATCAACTAGGCGTATTAACGGGCTATGGAGATGCCCATCAATAGATATCAATGTGAGTGAGTAGGGATTGCCATGCAATGGATGCACTAGAGCTATAAGTATATGAAAGCTCAAAAGAAACTAAGGGGGTGTGCATCCAACTCGCTTGCTCACGAAGACCTAGGGCATTTTGAGGAAGCCCATCATTGGAATATACAAGCCAAGTTCTATAATGAAAAATTCCCACTAGTATATGAAAGTGACATAATGAGAGACTCTCTATCATGAAGATCATGGTGCTACTTTGAAGCACAAGTGTGGTAAAAGGTTAGTAACATTGTCCCTTCTCTCTTTTTCTCTCATTTTTTGGGCCTTTCTCTCTTTTTTATGGCCTTCTTTTTTCCGGAGTCTCATCCTGACTTGTGGGGGAATCATAGTCTCCATCATCCTTTCCTCACTTGGGACAATGCTCTAAAATGATGATCATCACACTTTTTATTTTTCTTACAACTCAAATTTTACAACTCGATACTTAGAACAAAATATGACTCTATATGAATGCCTCCGGCGGTGTACCGGGATATGCAATGAATCAAGAGTGACATGTATGAAAGAATTATGAATGGTGGCTTTGCCACAAATACGATGTCAACTACATGATCATGCTAGCAATATGACAATGATGGAGTGTGTCATAATGAACGGAACGGTGGAAAGTTGCATGGCAATATATCTCAGAATGGCTATGGAAATGCCATGATAGGTAGGTATGGTGGCTGTTTTGAGGAAGGTATTTGGTGGGTGTATGATATCGGCGAAAAGTGCGCGGTATTAGAGAGGCTAGCAATGGTGGAAGGAAGGAAAGTGTGTATAATCCATGGAATCAACATTAGTCATAAAGAACTCATATACTTATTGCAAAAATCTAGAAGTTATCAAAGCAAAGTATTACGCGCATGCTCCTAGGGGGATAGATTGGTAGGAAAAGACCATCGCTCGTCCCCGACCGCCACTCATAAGGAAGACAATCAATAAATAAATCATGCTCCGACTTCATCACATAACGGTTCACCATACGTGCATGCTACGGGAATCACAAACTTTAACACAAGCATTTCTCAAATTCACAACTACTCAACTAGCACAACTTTAATATCACCATCTTTATATCTCAAAACAATTATCAAGTATCAAACTTCTCATAATATTCAACACACTCATAAGAGAATTTTATTATTCTTGAATACCTAGCATGTTAGGATTTTAAGAAAATTACCATGCTATTAAGACTCTCAAAATAATCTAAGTGAAGCATGAGAGATCAATAGTTTCTATAAAACAAATACACCACCGTGCTCTAAAAGATATAAGTGAAGCACTAGAGCAAAACTATAAAGCTCAAAAGATATAAGTGAAGCACATAGAGTATTCTATCAAATTCCAAATCATGTATGGCTCTCTCAAAAGGTGTGTAAAGCAAGGATGATTGTGGTAAACTAATAAGCAAATACTCAAATCATAAAAGATGCTCCAAGCAAAACACATATCATGTGGTGAATAAAAATATAGCTCCAAGTAAAGTTACCGATAGAAGTAGACGAAAAAGGGGATGCCTTCCGGGGCATCCCCAAGCTTTGGCTTTTAGGTGTCCTTAGATTATCTTGGGGGTGCCATGGTCATCCCCAAGCTTAGGCTCTTGCCACTTCTTGTTCCATAATCCATCAAATCTTTACCCAAAACTTGAAAACTTCACAACACAAAACTTAAAGTAGAAAACTCGTGAGCTCCATTAGCGAAAGAAAACAAAAGACCACTTCAAGGTACTGTAATGAACTCATTCTTTATTTATATTGGTGTTAAACCTACTGTATTCCAACTTCTGTATGGATTATAAACTATTTTACTAGCCATAGATTCATCAAAATAAGCAAACAACACACGAAAAACAGAATCTGTCAAAAACAGAACAGTCTGTAGTAATCGTAGATAGCGCAAGATCTGGAACCCCAAAAATTCTAAAATAAATTGCTGGACGTGAGGAATTTATATATTAATCATCTTCAAAAAGAATTAACTAAATAGCACTTTCCAAATAAAAATACAGCAGTGCTCGTGAGAGCTAAAGTTTCTGCTTTTTACAGCAAGTTCAACAAGACTTTCCCCAAGTCTTCCCAACGGTTCTACTTGGCACAAACACTAATTAAACACAAAAAACACAACCAAAAAATAGGCTAGATAATTTATTTATTACTAAAAAGGAGCTAAAAGCAAGGAATAAAAATAAAATTGGGTTGCCTCCCAACAAGCGCTATCGTTTAACGCCCCTAGCTAGGCATAACAAGCAAGAATGGATCTAGGTATTGCCATCTTTGGTAGGCAATTATTCAATTAGGCATATATTTCCCTTAGGAATTTCTTTATTTCTAGTGATTATAAAACTCTTAGGCAAAAGATCGAAAAATTCATTTGTAGCAATTGGTTCCTTAATGACAGCAAAAAGATTGGGATGAATACTTATAGATTTAATATCCGCAGTTTCCTTACTAGATGATTCACCCTTATTTTTAGGAACATACATAAGCTTGGCAATTTTAGTAGGAGGACTTGGAGTATTCTTTACGGAAGAAAAAGCGGTTCCCAAGTTTGTAATGATACCCTCAAGTTTATCAATTCTAGTAGAATCTAAGTTTATCTTCTCATTAACTATGGGTTCGTTTTCCTTAATATTTTTCAAAGTCATTCCTACCTTAGATCCATATTGAGTAATTTGATTGTGGATATTTTTATCTAGATTTTCAATTAATTCAATAGTAGCAACTTTATTTTCAATAATTTCAAGTCTTTGCATAACATGCTCCAAAGTTAACATAGTTCCATTAACCAAAACAGGTGGTGAGCCAAACAAATCTAACATAGCATTATAAGAATCAAAAGTATGGCTACCCAAGAAATTCCCTCCGGTAATGGTATCAAGGATATATCTATACCAAGGATTAACACCTACATAAAAATTGCGGAGAAGAACTGAAGTAGATTGCTTCCTGGTAGATCTATTTTGAGCATTGCAAATTCTATACCAAGCATCTTTTAGATTTTCTCCCTCCCTTTGTTTATAATTTAGAACTTCATTCTCGGGAGACAATGGAGAAGATATAAGACTAGCCATGACGACAAGCAAACAAACTAACACACGAGCAAACAAAGAGCAAACGGGCAAAAGAGGCAAATAGAGAGGGAGGATAGAGAGAGAGAGGGCGAATAAAATGGCAAGGGTGAAGTGGGGGAGAGGAAAACGAGAGGCAAATGGCAAATAATGTAATGCGGGAGATAGGGATTGTGATGGGTACTTGGTATGTTGACTTTTGCGTAGACTCCCCGGCAACGGAGCCAGAAATTCTTCTTGCTACCTCTTGAGCACTGCGTTGGATTTCCCCGAAGAGGAAAGGATGATGCAGCAAAGTAGCGTAAGTATTTCCCCAGTAGGAGGCTACGCTCGAGTCCCTCGTACCTACACAAAAACAATAGCTCAACGCAAGGAACGCCCGTAGGGTTGTCAATCCCTTCACAGTCACTTACGAAAGTGAGATCTGATAGAGATGATAAATAATATTTTTTTGGTATTTTTGGTACAGAGATGCAAAGTAAAAAGTAAAAGCAAAGTAAAAGCAAAGCAATATTAAAGTGATGGAGATTGATATGATGAGAAAGAGACCCGGAGGCCATAGGTTTCACTAGTGGCTTCTCTCAAGAGCATAAGTATTCTACGGTGGGTGAACAAATTACTATTGAGAAATTGACAAAATTGAGCATAGTTATGAGAATATCTAGGTATGATCATGTATATAGGCATCACGTCTGAGACAAGTAGACCAAAACGATTCTGCATCTACTACTATTACTCCACTCATCGACCGCTATCCAGCATGCATCTAGAGTATTAAGTTAAAAACAGAGTAACGCCTTAAGCAAGATGACATGATGTAGAGGGATAGTTTCATGCAATATGATAAAAAACCCATCTTGTTATCCTCGATGGCAATGATACAATACGTGCCTTGCTGCCCCTTCTGTCACTGGGAAAGGACACCGCAAGATTGAACCCAAAGCTAAGCACTTCTCCATGGCAAGAACAACCAATCTAGTAGGCTAAACCAAACTAATAATTCGAAGAGACTTGCAAAGATAACCAATCATACATAAAAGAATTCAGAGAGGATTCAAATATTATTCATAGATAGACTTGATCATAAACCCACAATTCATCGGTCTCAACAAACACACCGCAAAAGAAGATTACATCGAATAGATCTCCACAAGAGAGGGGGAGAACATTGAGATCGAGAAAGAGAGAAGAAGCCATCTAGCTACTAGCTATGGACCCATAGGTCTGAAGTAAACTACTCACACTTCATCAGAGGGGCTTGGATGATGATGTAGAAGCCCTCCGTGATCAATGCCTCCTCCGGCAGAGCTCCGGAACAGGCCCCAAGATGGGATCTCGTGGATAAAGAAAGTTGCGGCGGTGGAATTAGGTTTTTGGCTCCTCTTCTGATCGTTCGGGGATACGTGGATATATATGGGAGGAAGAAGTACGTCGGTGGAGCTTCGAGGGTCCCACGAGGAAGGGGGGCGCCCTAGGGGGGCGCCCCCTACCCTCGTGACCACCTCGTGGCTTTCTTGATGGAGGGTCCAAGTCTCCTGGATCTTATCTAATGAGAAAATCACGTTTTCGAAGGTTTCATTTCGTTTGGACTCCGTTTGATATTCCTTTTCTTAGAAACCCTAAAACAGGCAAAAAACAACAATTCTGGGTTGGGCCTCCGGTTAATAGGTTAGTCCCAAAAATAATATAAAAGTGGATAATAAAGCCCAAGAATGTCTAAAATAGTAGATAATATAGCATGGAGCAATCAAAAATTATAGATACGTTGGAGACGTATCACAGCGGCACACACGAGGCCTGAATGTTTTTTTTGCAAAAAAACCTTTGGAGAGTTTGGAAATTGCGCATAATTACAAAGACTACTCCCAAGCCATTGGATCTCACTTCCAACGGTGTAAAAACTCGTATCACCATAGCATCTAAGCTGCAGGGTGGATGTGATATTCTATCCCGCTGTCATTTTTGTTCGTAAACTTGCAAAATACGTGTAACTCGTGCCGTTACTTGTCTAACCGTGCAAAGTTTTTGTTAAAAAAAACCATCCTACACTAAAATATCAGAACAACACACGGGGGTCCCACTTGTCATTAATCAAATTTGGACCTAAAACTAACAAATCTGAAAGACGAGATTCGAACTGGCAACCTGGAATACAAAGCGTAAGTCGATAGCCTGAAACAACAACGGTTGTTGGCTTTGTCCCATAACTTGATTTTATATAGTATTACGTTGAGTAGAGTAGAGGGAGTGCCTCGTCAACATGTGCATGACCGTTGACTCACTTACTGGTGGGTCCCAGGTTTGCGATCTCTCTCTTCTCTCCATCGTCTAACCTTTGCATGGGCACACACAAAGAGCGGAGCTAGCTTGCCGTGGTGTTATTACAACTAAAAAAAGCTTGGAAAATAGAAGAATCGCATAGAACAAGAGACGTTGTGGCTGGTCGAGAAGGAGCTAACCACACCTATCCTCCGTTCCACGTTAGCATCATGAAGCTGCGTGGCTAGTGGGGTGTTTTCGACCGACTGGCTGGGTCCCGAGGTCGAACCATAGGTACTACGTTTGATACAGTATATTTTTACACACACATTTTTCCTCCGTGCCAAGACATGGCGCACCCTACCGCGTGGTTTCGGGGTCCTCCCGGGTGGTGTATGCATATATTCTTCCTGACGTGGGACGCCCTACCGCGCGTTTTCGTCGAAGCAAGTAAATGAGTCGTCAAATCAAGAAAGACCACCTTTCCCACCGAATACATCAGTGAAGCACGGTGGCTAGCTAGTTGGGCTAGTTCGACCGATTAGCTAGGCCGCCGCCACATTTGTTTTTCACCCCTTTTTTATCTATTTGCCGGCAGGTAAATTTAAATATCCACCGCGGTGTTGCTCTGGTGTTTGGGTGCAGCAGGATTTTTAATTTTTTGATTGACGGGAGCAGGCGTGGCAGGATTTTTAATTTTTTGATTGACGGGAGCAGGCGTGGAAGCAATTAGTCACGATGACTCCGCCTGCAAAACCCACTGCTCCCTGATGTGAGAAGTCGTCGACTGGTGTTTTACCATGGTGAAAACCAAAAGATTCCCCGCTCCTTGGCTGGCTCCCTCCGCCTTCCCGTAGATTGCATTGCCTTTCAGCCGTTTCGCCCCCTGCATCACCAACGTCGTGCGCCTCGAGAAGCAAAGGGACTTCAGTGGTGTTTAGGCGCCCTCTGCATGGGCATGTCCATGTCTCGGCGCAACATGACCGTTGGATCAAACTCAGACGGTGCAGATCAGTCACTGTAGCACAAAGCGTGTGGGTGTGTTTGGTTGCATTCTCATCTCAATATAGTTGTTTCCTCTTCGTGTATTTGTGTTAACCTACTAGTGTGGACTCATGCACCCTTCATGCACTCTGCCAAACACCCAAAAGTGTGTCGAGAAGGGAACTTTTGCTCCCATCCCGTGCACCCTTTTCATACACCCTGCCTAGCACTATTCGTGCTTCATATGGTTCATGTTTCATGGAGTACTGTAGCACTGTACTCTCCGTGCACTGTAGACCTAGTTCTGTTAAAATTGATCTCACCGTTCATTCTCGACCGGACAGTCGAAAAAGCGGTACTATGTTACTACATTACTATTCATATAGTTGACATGCGCACAACATCATTTGTTGTCGTCATATCTTACTACACTAGCAACAAGATTATGTAGTACTGACGTATGAACCACTGCACATGCCTAGTAGTAGGAGCACTGTGTATGTTCAAGTGGTTGCCGTGTTTCGCACTCCTCCGTCGTAAGAGTGGAAACACTTGTTGTAATCATTTTTTTCATCAGAAAAACAGTGGACACGCTCTATCGTGCGGATCCTCCTCCAGCCATGCACTAAATTACTCACTTTTGCCGACGTGTGGGACAGGTAGCATCGGGGTCCACCAGCCATGCACTAAATTACTCCGTAGTAGAGTGACGGTAGACTACCCCAATCGAAGCGCCGCAGTAATGCCCAATGAGCTGTCAAATCACAAAACCCCCTCCTTTCCAGCAGTAAGTTGGATGAACGAAGCAACCATCATTTCACTCTTCTCTCTCAGCTTCCCCTCTCTACCCAACTCGCTTCTCCCACATCTTGTTCCTCATTTCTTCAAGAAAACCCCAACCTGCTTCTGCCATTGTTCTTCTCTCCCAAAGAAGGAAAGGTGAGCGCATCAATGGTGTTGATTCTGGCCAAGGCCCGATCTTGCAACCCCGAGACTGATCCTATAACTCCATCTCTGTTCTTATTTTGGGTTTGTGATTATGGTTTATTTTGTTTTATTTCTATTTGACAGTTTCTTGATGGACGCTGGAGCATCGGCCGAAGTGATGTCTATGGCTCTGGCCAAAACCGTCGAGGCTCATGGTACGAAGAAGCGCAAGCACCCCGCCGAGACTACCGCAGACAAGCTCAAAGCCATGGCCCTGTCCAAGCCCCCCTCTCCGGGATCCCTCATTAAGCAAGTCCAGGAATATCTCTTCTTGACGATCTTTTTCTCGATCTTGATCGTGTTTTTTCATCTAACACGTAGTACTAGTACTAGTAGTACAACTTTCTAGGTGATATTGCATGCGATTTTTGTGTGCCAAATGATGGTTCTAAATTCCTCTTTTGACCAAAACATGCGAGAGGTTGACACTGATTTCTTATAGATTACTTTCAACTGGAGTACTTTATGAACATCAATGCTACCTTTGAAGAGGGTATATTTGCCTCAGTAACTTGTGTTATGGATATTGCAAGTAATCCCTCTGCTCTCATGCCTTTGAAGACATGTTCTAGTGTCTTTGTTCACTCATTTCTGTGCGTGTATGTAGTCATATATGGAGTATAATATCGAAAATCATCTTATATTTCTGAACGGGGGTAGTAATAAAATATGGTTTCTGTTTGAATTAGAACCCGGTCCGCAGTGGAGATGAAGTTCTCAAAGTCATGCCGTGTGAACTGGAAGACCTGAGGATGAGTTCTACTGCTAAACTATCCAGCTGCCGTGTCCTTGTCGCCACGTGTTCTGAACTAGTGTTTTCCTGTAGCATTGTTGACATGCGTGTTCTCGAGGCTGTACTTGACCACAACAATTTCCTGGCTATGCCTTCGATTACAAAGGGTGTGGTTCTTGTAAAGCTTCCCAACAAATCTGATGCGGCCTGTCTTCATCATCATGTTTATGAGTGGAAAGACCACTCTGTTAGGTTCTCCAAGGTTGACGAGATGGTGTTGGTGCATGTAGACATCTCTCACGAAGTCCATGGCCTAGTCAGTTATGCAGGGTTCATCCCATAGGTCGGTGGCAAGAAATAGTCTGCATAGTTTAGTTAGTGCAACTTTGCTTGTCTGTAGTAAGTACTATTGTTCAGTACTTGATTTGTGTTTGTGAATCCTGTATTGTTTATTAGTACTGCCGCTTTTGGTGTGTGGCCAGTCCTGAGAACGGTGTATGTTAATGTCTGTCCACTCAATTCAGTCTGTATATTTTGAAGTATCCAGATCATCTTTTTTGTGAGGACGGTTTATCAATTATGGTTACACTCCAATATCTGTATGCATTACAGGGTTTATCGCACCCACCAGGATTTCCAGTCCCATGGATGTTCGGTCCATACGATTTGTCATGACCTTTGGAATGTCCTACTTGTGGGAGTAGGCGGGGCCCCTGCATGCCACCCGTAGTTGGACAATCAATCTTCTGTTTAGTACTTCAACATAGTGATTTCCTGGTAAAGATTCACTCATGTCACATCATGTAAATTGTATTGATTTACTGTCTAAATCTTATTGATTTAATATCATGTTTTCTTTCTTTTCCTACAATTTTACGATGCAGGTTTTGCCATGTGACATTCATCATAGAATAAACCATTTGGTTTGCTCTATGATGGCTATTTTTGCAGGTTTCACTTCTTATGTCGTGTCAGTAACGAAGGCACTGTCCATCACTTATATTACTGGAAAAAATTGGATCAGTCTGTTGTCTGAGTACAAGCTGAATCCCTATGATGAACTGCAGTTTGGTTTAACAAAAAAGCCACAATTAGTCCTTCTCGCGTTTAAAAGAAATGAAGAAAAAAACTGGATCACGATCGCGGAGCCTAGTCAAGTTAGAAAGCTGATCATAGCAGACCAGACACGATCGCCACTGTCTCGCACATCAGTACCACCTTCAGCAACGGATCGAGCACCGGCAGTTGCTCTAGCACTGACAGCGGCAACAACTCAGTCTGATCTAGCTGAGGATTGGGCACCGACCGCGTCAGCAGATCAGGCTAATCTACCAGAGGATTGGGCATCGACACCGACACCTGCTCCGACACCGGCACCAGCTCTACAAGGAGCACCATCTCCGGCAGCAGCAGCTTCGACACCTGCACCAACACTTACACTTGCATTTGCTCCGGCCCATGCGGCGGCAACCGAACAAGCAGTTGCACCAGCAACAGACTGGGCTGCAGTTCGCACTTAATATACCAAAGTCCTTACAAAAACCGACATGTCCACCTTCTTGGTAAGCATTGGCCACCCAAGTGTTTCATTCTTTTTTTCTTTCCATGTTGTTTTGCATGATTCACTATGTTGATCTAACGGTTTGGGTATGTCTTCTTGTTTGCAAACAGAGATTCGTAGAGCGACGAGGGAGTCGTTCAACAATCCGGGCAACAGCGGCCAAGTTTCTCTTACCATGCGCAACCTTCGTGTGAATGAACCTGCTCAATATACCGTAAGTACAAAGGATGGTCGCATGAGGATTGATGCTAAAGGATGGTCAAGGTTCAAATCTAAATCTTATCTTGCGGTAGGGGATGATCTCAAAATTGAACTTTCTCGGCAAGGAGAGCTAGTGCAAATCAACTTTGAAATTCTTCAGTAGCAGCACGCAACTGTCGAACTGATCTATCCTCCGAGAGATTTTGATGTAATAATCTGGCATGGTGAAACAGGTGTCCTGTGTGTATAAGTAATACGACAGTATTATTTATCACATGGTATATCGTTGATAGAATTGCAACTCTCATTGCTGGTTAGGAAATGTCGTTCGATTTCATTCCAACAGTTGTCGTGCTTTATTCAATTTTGTGTATTCGCCTTGCGACAGCATCTAAAACCAGCGCCGTACCGATCGCTTGCAATATGAAAAGCGCTGAGGTAGAACACATGGGCCCCCAAACATGCAGGGTGGGCCTACGGCCCAAAGTCCAGAACCATGAGCCTGTCTGAGTATTATATTCTCAGCTGAACCCCCATAATGCCCGTGCGTTGCACGTAACATCAAGATGCATTTGTATGAATATTTTATCTTATGAGATAAAAGGATGAACGAGGGAAGGCCTTATTTGCAAATGTGGAGAGGTGTGTGGGTACCTTTTTAAAAAATTACCATAGTTTCCTTCCTATCCGTCAGATATAAATCAGACGGCCAATATTGCAGGATGGCAGGCACACCATCATCACCAACTCGTCTATACTGTGTTAAAAACAACTCTGTTTTTTATAATTATATATGTTATATATATTCCCCTTGATTTTTCTTATGTATAAAGTTGTGATATAAAAGATTTGTATACTTCTTTACCGAGGGAGTATCTCTCTGTCAAAAATATATCTATGTGTAACTAGTTACTCCTGTCTTTCTACTTCCTTTCGTTGATATGTGGGGCATCCGGCAACGGGGTCCACATGACATATGCACAAATTAGAGTGCACAACTGCACGGTAGACACACCCCGGTCGTAGCGCCGCAGTAATGCCCAATGAGCCATCAAATCACAAACCCCCTTTCCAGCTTTAGCAGTAAGCTGGATGGACGAAGCGACAATATTTCACTGGGCCTGAATCCCCTTCTCCCTCGTGTGCTTGTTTAGAGAAAACCCCCTCTTGGCAATTGCATAGGGTTTTCTCATGGAGAACCAGGTACGAATTCTTCATCCACCCTCGATAAATCCAAGTCCCTTGGTCGCGGGTAATCCTAGGATGGCAGCCACCACCGTTGATGCATTTTTCTTCCTACTGAATCTAGTGTGTTTCATTTGCAGTGCCCAAAGTGCGAGGACCCTACAGGTTTCCACGCCCTCGGTGAGACGCCACACTTGTTCCTTCTCATCCTAACACAGGATTTTAAAACACGCACAGTATGTTCCTAAAATCCTCTTTTCTATCTGGGAGGGTGGGTTTTTTTGAACATGCTGTCGACTAATTTGGAAATTTGGATTGCTATATTTGAATAAAAGGTACTACCAGTACGATGGTCAACACTGACGTGAAGGAGGAAGTTATTTCTAGATTTGGATAGGGAATACATTGTGTTATCATATTATTTTTCCTGCAGTGCATTATTTGCTCTGCCTGAACACATGTACTCAAGAGCTCGGCCTTGCCATAACTGAATACACTAGTTTAATGGACACAGTGAAGACAAGCCATGGATATAAGTTTCGAGTTGTGTTCATGAACCAAGAAGATCGTTGCTTTTTTATGGCCAAACTTGGATAAACTTTGTCAAGTGTTACGGACTGAAAGTTGGCGCACGAATGTTGATGGAAATAGCAGAACCTGGTCTCATCTTCACTGTGATCTTCCACCCCGACATCGTTCCAATTGTTCATCCATGTTAGTTTTGTATATGGTTCTTGCTTGCCTCGATTACTTCTTAATCCACCTATTCTGTCTAACTAATCACAATTTAACTTTAGAACTAGCAACGAATCTCTCACGAAGATGCTACTTCTAACTAATATTTTCTTATAATTGGTGGCACGTGTAGGTTTTTTCAGAGTTAAGCAGCCTGCTCGTTTGTTATTCTATAACAACTCAGCTGTTACTGATGGCACCGAAGTTGACTAGGACGACATCCACAGCAAGTTCCTACACTTTATTGATCGTCTTGAGGTCCTTGTGGGGAGTTTCAATGGTGGAAGGCCACATGGGATATGTGTGCCACTGCTCCACTCGTTGAACAGGTCTAGCTGTGTCGAGAAACTTATGGTACGAGCTATTTTCTATTATATATGTTGTTCATAAACTATTGCTTATACACAGTTTTACAGCTGTGATCTTCTTGAAACAGAAACTGCCCAGTTCTATTGTTCCTATACATATGCCTGACCATGGTCGGGTCAGACCTGCGCTTGGTCACAACATGATGTTTATGTTGACCTACTCCATTCCCCTTGGAGGTGAAAAGATACTTATTCATGGGTGGTCTCAAATAATGAAGGCCCGTCCATCTTGGAGAATAGGACAGAAGATTATGTTCCCGCTTTTCCATGGCTCTAAAGCGAATATCCTGTTTATTGACCACATTGCGAGATGAAGCCACTTTCAGAAGGTTGTGGATGCGCGGGGTGGCGCCTGGGCCTTGTCCTGGGGCTTGGCGGCCTCACCCTTGGTTAACTGTAGGCAAAGTAGCATTGTTCGAGGCATGCTTTGTACGGTTGAATCTGTATAAGTACTCATACTGCTTTCAGCTATGGTTGTTAAGTGCCCCTGCTGGTTTCAGTTAAGGTTGTTAAGTACTCTTGCTGCTTTTATAGTCTATCGTGTTTCCTCAGTCCTGTCTTCCTTCAGCCGCCAAAACCAAACCAGCGCCGGCAGGGCCGCCTGCTTCCGCCTCCCACGGTTGGCTGCGCCTCAATGCACGCATCGCCGCCCCACCATCT
This sequence comes from Triticum urartu, assembly GCF_003073215.2. Classification (NCBI taxonomy): domain Eukaryota; kingdom Viridiplantae; phylum Streptophyta; class Magnoliopsida; order Poales; family Poaceae; genus Triticum; species Triticum urartu. Next base: position 113,160,545 of record NC_053027.1, on the reverse strand, counting down.
CCTAAATCGTTAACACCGACGTCCGAGGCCTCGCCGTCGTCCACCGCGCGCTTTGGTGCGCTCGCCGCGGCACCGCCCTCTCGCGTTGTCAACATGGTCAACAAATAACAGGAATCAGCAGAAGTACGTGGAGAGGATGACAGTAGGGGCCCACCATGTCAGCATATGGAAAAATAAAATGCTTCCTCCTAGTGTTTTCCTGACATCTGGGACCCACGACATTGTGAGCGTATATAGTCAATAGACAAGAGAACAACACAAGATCGGCTAACACCTGGGACGTAGCTGCTCGAGCAGTATTTTTTTGTTATTGTTGAGACAGAGCAGGGTTTGAACTGGGCTGTGGCCCGTCTAGCCCAGGCTTATATTCTATGTTCACCATGTGACCAACCCAGCTATTTTTTCTTTGTGAAAATGAGCCCAGTTTATTTTTTTTGAAGAATACCCAATCCATGCCTACTTATTTTTCTACGCCCTGATGGGCTGCAACTCTTTCAAGACGCCTGCAAATCTTGAAAGTAATATGAAATGGGTTGTAAATATAAAAACAGATGACAAATTGGCAATTACTTTATAATTTCTGAATTTTTTTCACATTTTCAGATTCCCATTTCACCGGGCATTAACCTAATTTAAATATATCTTCAAAGTACTTTAAATCTGGCTCGACATTTCGGTACTAAAAATAGTTTGGAACCCACATAAATATGCGAAATTGGCCTTGGCCAACCAAAAAAACGGACTGCAATAAATTGCATAAGAAGTCGCAATGAGCTATATATAAATTATTAAAAAAAAGAGGGAATGGTCTGACTTGTGGGCCTATTAAGTTGACGCGTATGCAAGATTTTTTTAGTTATTATATACGTCAACAAACGATTCTAGCAGACGTAACCGTTTGATGTCAATCCAACGGCCATCGTGTTTCTTCAATCTCTGATCTTCTTGCTCCAGCCGCCAAATCCAGCGCCGGCGTGACCGCCTGCTCCCGCCTCCCATGGCCGGCTGTGCTGCTGCGCAGGCCTCACCGCCCCACCGTACTCCCATTGCCGGCCTATCCATCCCTCTACTCACCCACACCTGCTGTTATTCTCCGGCAACGGCAGACGAACCAGTAAACCCTAGTACAGTCGTACTCCCCTCCGCATGGGAAACAACTACCGAGTCTTCCCTGGCTTCGTGTCGTTCCCTTCCTAGGCCTCGCCGTCATCCACCGCCCTGGTGCTCTCGGCGTGGCCTGGTCAACATGGTCAACGACCGACATGCATCTGAAGTGGACTGTACATGGAGAGGCTAACAGCTGGGTCCACGGCTGCACGCAAGTAAATGCCTCCTTATTACGCACAAAATAATGATTCCTCCACCTGACATCTAGGACCCACCGAAAGGGCCTCTGTATTTCGTGAAACAAATGTTAGCACCGCTAACAGCTCAGACCCACCAGCTATATCTTCGCACGCAAGGAAGTACCTCCTTATTGTGCACAAAAAATGAATACCCCCCTGCTAGCTGGGACACAGTATAGTGGGAGGCTGACTTGTGGGCCTACTAAGTTGACGGGGATGAAGGGCTTTGTCAACTTAGTCAATATGCATGATTCTAGCTCCAATGACCGTACGATGTCAATCCAACGGCCGTAGTGCTTCTTCAACCTCTGGTCTTCTTGCTCCAACCGCCCAAACCAGCGCCGGTCGTGCCTCATGCTCCTGCCTCCCGTGGCCGGCTGTGATGCCATGGTGGCCTCACCACCCCTACTACTCCCACTGCTGGCCAGGACATCCCTCTACTCACCCACACCCCATGTTATTCTGAAGTGACGACAGCCTCACACCGTAGCGAACCAGTGAACCCTCATACTCCTCTAGGCGTGGGCATCCACTGTCGCGTCTTCCCCGGCTCCGCGCCGTCCCCTTCCTAGGCCTCGCCGTCGTCCACCGCCCTGGTGCTCTCAGCGCGACGTGGTCAACGTGGTCAAGGAACGGCTTCCATTGAACATGGACTGTACATGGAGAGGCTGACAGCTGGGTCCACGCCCGTAGCAAGGAAGTGCCTACTTATTACGCGGAAAATAATGATTCGTCCACCTGACAACAGGGACCCACCGGACGGGCAACCGTATTTAGCGAAAAAAATGTTTCCCCCTGATTGCTGGGACCTGCCAGCGACATCTTCGCACGCAAGGAAGTGCGTCTGGGCAAAAAAAAATGATTGTCCCCCCTGACTGCTGGGACCCACAAGCTACATCTTCGCACGCAAGGAAGTGTGTGACAATCGGGACCCACCTGGTCGAAGCGTACGTAGCGTTGTCATTCTGGTCGCGAACGTGTACGTACATACTAGTCCATGTAGAGGCGTGCACGTGGCGTAGTAGAGGCGCGCACGTAGCATGTACACGTATGTACAACGACCAGTGTGCAAGAAAGAAAATACGGCCACATACATACATACGGGTAGGGTCTCGAACGCCTACTCACGCATACGTATGGCCAGGGCTCGTGTACATGGCTGGGTCGGAACAGAGAAACAGCGTCGTCATCGTGTTCATGGGGAGCCAACCGGCTGGGTCGAAATGGAATGTGTCGTCGTGTTCATCGGGAGGGCTTGGACGGAACAGCCGATGGAAACGAGGCCTGGCGTACCGCACAACGGAGGAAACGGCCTTGTGTTCGACCGGCCATGGTCGAAACGGGATCATGTTCATTGGGAGGGGTCTGGCATACCGCAAAACAGAGGAAACGGACCTCCTATGGTCGAAACGGGGGTCCTGTTCATCGGGAGGGGTGTGACGTACCGCAAAACAGAGGAAACGGACCTGTGCTGGAGCGCTACGGTCGAAACGGGGGTCCTGTTCATCGGGAGGGGTGTGGCGTACTGCAAAATGGGACTCCACGAGATACTGTTCATCTCCACCGTTGACCCCCTCCAGCCTCCACGGGCTACTGTTCATCCACCGTCGACCTCCTCCAGCCTCCACCTGCGACTGTTCATCCATCGTCGACCTCCTCCAGCCTCCACCTGCGACTGTTCATCCACGGGCTCCTGTTCATCCAGCCTCCACAGCGCGCTACTCCACCGGCTACTGTTCAACCAGCCCTCTCCACGGGCTCCTGTTCAACCACCCCTACACGGGCTACTGTTCATCCAACCCTGCACCGTCTACTGTTCATCTAGCCCTCCACGGGGTGGTCCTGTTCATCCATCCCTCCACGGGGTCCTGTTCATCCAGCCCCAACCGGCTCGATCGATCGGGGTCCTGTTCATCCAGAGGCAACACCACGGGGTCTTGTTCATCCACCCCCACCGGGAACTGTTCATCCAAACCCCCCAGCAACGCTCACTGTTCATCCAGAGGCAGCATCGACCGGCTTCAGTTAGCAGCAGTAGCGAAGGAATCACTCGGGTTCAGTAACGTAGCTAGTGCAATTGCTCGGGTTCAGTTAGATCCCAACACCTCGCTTGGGTTCAGTTAGAGCCCAACGCCTCACACACACGCGCGTACGTGTACGAGAGAAACGCGCATCGCTCGGCCCCCGACCACCCAACGTAACCGGGAACTCCCCGAAATTATCCTTGCCCTCGCTTTTACCACGGGTTTTTCTGTCATGGACGGCCCAAAGAATGTCATGCAGCTGCGTCTCCGGCCCGCCCAGGATGAAAAGCCCATTTTCTGTCATGATTTTTTTGTCATAGAAGTAGGATCCCACCACATCTATCATGACACCGGGTTTTGTCACAATTATCGTCATAGAAGTGTCATAAGTATGACAAAAAGATTTCGTTCGGCCCAAAATGTCACGGATGTGTCTTTTTTTGTAGTGGGGGGTGGGCGCGGCCCCCACCCTCGTGGGCCCCTCACAGCTCCACCGACCTACTTCTTTTGCCTATATATACTCATATACCCTGAAAACATCCAGGAGCACCACGAAACCGTATTTCCACCGCCGCAACCTTCTGTACCCATGAGATCCCATCTTGGGGCCTTTTCCGACGCTCTGCCGGAGGGGGAATCGATCATGGAGGGCTTCTACATCAACACCATAGCCTCTCCGATGATGTGTGAGTAGTTTACCACAGACCTTCGGGTCCATAGTTATTAGCTAGATGGCTTCTTCTCTCTCTTTGGATCTCAATACAAAGTTCTCCACGGTTCTCTTGGAGATCTATTCGTTGTAATTCTTTTTGCGGTGTGTTTGTCAAGATCCGATGAATTGTGGGTTTATGATCAAGATTATCTATGAACAATATTTGGTTCTTCTCTGAATTCTTTTATGCATGATTTAAATATCTTTGCAAGTCTCTTCGAATTATCAGTTTGGTTTGGCCTACTAGATTGATCTTTCTTGCAATGGGAGAAGTGCTTAGCTTTGGGTTCAATCTTGCGGTGTCCTTTCCTAGTTACACCAGGGGCAGCAAGGCACATATTGTATTGTTGCCATCGAGGATCAAAAGATGGGGTTTATATCATATTGCTTGAGTTTATCCCTCTACATCATGTCATCTTGCCTAATGCATTACTCTGTTCTTATGAACTTAATACTCTAGATCATGCTGGATAGCGGTCGATGTGTGCAGTAATAGTAGTAGATGCAGAATCGGTTTGGTCTATTTGTCACGGACGTGATACCTATATACATGATCATTCCTAGATATTCTCATAACTATTCTCTTTTCTATCAATTGCTCGACAGTAATTTGTTCACCCACCGTAGATTATGCAATCTTGAGAAAAGCCACTAGTGAAACCTATGGCCCTCGGGTCTATTCTCCATTATATTATTTTCCCGTCAACTAGCTATTTCTATCGCCGTTTATTTTGCAATCTTTACTTTTCAATCTATACAACAAAAATATTTATCTTATTATCTTTATCAGCTCTCACTTTTGCAAGTGGCCGTGAAGGGACTGACAACACCTTTATCATGTTGGTTGCAAGGTTCTTGATTGTTTGTGCAGGTATGAGGGACTTGAGTGTAGTCTCCTACTGGATTGATACCTTGGTTCTCAAAAACTGAGGGAAATAGTTACACTACTTTACTGCATTACCCTTTCCTCTTAAATGGAAAACCAACGCATGCTCAAGAGGTAGCAAGAAGGATTTTTGGCGCCGTTGCCGGGGAGATCTATGCACAAGTCAAGACATACCAAGTACCCGTCACAAACTCTTCTCCCTCACATTACATTATTTGCCATTTGCCTCTCGTTTTCCTCTCCCCCACTTCACCTTTGCCATTTTATTCACCTCTTTCCCATTTATTTATTTTCTTTCGCCAAGGTCGAATCAAAAAGGGCTAATGGTTCTCTCCCGGGTTCCAACACTTTGGATAGTCCCTCTGTCCTCTCTAGGCTCATAAATAATGATGCTATGGAAAGACCTATTGGGGTTATAATGAGGGTTTGAATAATTTCGATGAAGATGATCCCATAATTTTCCGTTATTTACTTGATGAGTCTTTAAAAGATGCTTGGGATAGGTTATTAGGGATCCGAGCTAGCTACGTGCCTCAATATCAAATTGAGATATACCTAAAAAGCTTTTATGTTGGCTTACCCTCTTCGTTCAAGCAAGTTTTAGATTCTATTTTTGAAGAAGGTTTTCTTGAGGGGGATCCCATAGATACCTATGAAAATATGAAAACTATATTTGGGCACCCCATGAGTGAGAAGGTTGAATCCACCTCTCTTTTGTGCTTTTATCAAAATGAAATTATCAAAGAAATGAAGGCTAGCTTAGATGCAAATTTCCGTAGCGTGCTTAATATTTCTTCCACCATTAATGGACATGTGCTTTATCAAAATAGAAAGATAAATGCTATAGATGAGAAATTTTCTCTCTTTTTCCCAACACCAAAGATCGTAATACCTAGATCTATTCTTGTTTTTATGCCTAGCTAGGGGCGTTAAACGATAGCGCTTGTTGGGAGGCAACTCAATTTTATTTTTGTTTCTTATTTTTTGTTCCTGTTTAGTAATAAATAAATCATCTATCCTCTATTATGATTGTGTTTTTATGTTTTAATTAGTGTTTGTGCCAAGTAAATCCTTTAGGATCTTCTTGGATGATTGTTGTTTGATCTTGCTGAAAAAGAACAGAAAGTATGCGCTGATGAAAATAATTTTCATTTTTAACCAGAGAGCGATAAAATACTAATTCCAATTGAAGTAGATCAATATACAAATTATTTAGGTCTTCCTAATTTCTGAAATTTTTTGGAGTTACAGAAGTATTCGAAACCTACAGATTACTACAGACTGTTCTGTTTTTGACAGATTCGGTTTTTCGTGTGTTGTTTGCTTATTTCGATGAATCTATGGCTAGTATCGGGGGGTATGAACCATAGAAAAGTTGGAATACAGTAGGTTTAACACCAATATAATAAAGAATGAGTTCATTACAGTACCTTGACGTGGTGGTTTGTTTTCTTATACTAACGGAGCTCATGAGATTTTCTGTTGAGTTTTGTGTTGTGAAGTTTTCAAATTTTGGGTAACGATTTGATGGATTTTGGAATAAGGAGTGAAAAGAGCCTAAGCTTGGGGATGCCAATGCCACCCCAAGGTAAAATTCAAGGACAACCAAAATGCTAAGCTTGGGGATGCCCCGGAAGGCATCCCCTCTTTCGTCTTCGTCCATCGCTAACTTTACTTGAGGCTATATTTTTATTCACCACATGATATGTGTTTTGCTTGGAGCGCCTTGTATGATTTGAGTCTTTTTTTTAGTTTACCACAATCATCCTTGCTTTACACACCTTTTGGATAGCCATACATGATTTGGAATTTATAGAATACTCTATGTGCTTCACTTATATCTTTTGAGCTTTATAGTTTTGCTCTAGTGCTTCACTTATATCTTTTAGAGCACGGTGGTGTTTTGTTTTATAGAAATTATTGGTCTCTCATGCTTCACTTATATTATTTTGTGAGTTTTAATAGCATGGTAATTTTCTTAAAATTCTAATATGCTAGGTATTCAAGAATAATAAAATTTTCTTATGAGTGTGTTGAGTATTATGAGAAGTTTGATATTTGATGATTGTTTTGAGATATGAAGATGGTGATATTAGAGTTGTGCTAGTTGAGTAGTTGTGAATTTGATAAATGCTTGTGTTAAAGTTTGTGATTCCCGTAGCATGCACGTATGGTGAACCGTTATGTGATGAAGTCGGAGCATGATTTATTTATTGATTGTCTTCCTTATGAGTGGCGGTCGGGGACGAGCGATGGTCTTTTCCTACCAATCTATCCCCCTAGTAGCATGCGCGTAGTACTTTGTTTTGATAACTTCTAGATTTTTGCAATAAGTATGTGAGTTCTTTATGACTAATGTTGACTCCATGGATTATACGCACTCTCACCCTTCCACCATTGCTAGCCTCTCTAGTACCGCGCACTTTCGCCGGTATCATACACCCACCATATATCTTCCTCAAAATAGCCACCATACCTACCTATTATGCATTTCCATAGCCATTCCGAGATATATTGCCATGCAAGTTTCCACCGTTCCATTTGTTATAACACGCTTCATCATTGTCATATTGCTTTGCATGATCATGTAGTTGACATCGTATTTGTGGCAAAGCCACCATTCATAATTCTTTCATACATGTCACTCTTGATTCATTGCATATCCTGGTACACCGCCGGAGGCATTCATATAGAGTCATATTTTGTTCTAGTATCGAGTTGTAATTTTTGAGTTGTAAGTAAATAAAAGTGTGATGGTCATCATTTTAGAGCATTGTCCCAGTGAGGAAAGGATGATGGAGATTATGATTCCCCCACAAGTCGGGATGAGACTTCGGAAAAAAGAAGGCCAAAAAAAGAGAGAAAGGCCCAAAAAAAGAGAAAAGGAGAGAAGGGGCAATGTTACTATCCTTTTACCACACTTGTGCTTCAAAGTAGCACCATGATCTTCATAATAGAGAGTCTACTATGTTGTCACTTTCATATACTAGTGGGAATTTTTCATTATAGAACTTGGCTTTTATATTCCAATGACGGGCTTCCTCAAAATGCCCTAGGTCTTCATGAGCAAGCAAGTTGGATGCACACCCACTTAGTTTCTTTTTGAGCTTTTATACACTTAAAGCTCTAGTGCATCCGTTGCATGACAATCCCTACTAACTCGCATTGATATCTATTGATGGGCATCTCCATAGCCCGTTGATACGTCTAGTTGATGTGAGACTATCTTCTCCTATCTTGTCTTCTCCACAACCACCATTCTATTCCACCTATAGTGCTATATCCATGGCTCACGCTCATGTATTGCGTGAAGATTGAAAAAGTTTGAGAATGTCAAAAGTATGAAACAATTGCTTGGCTTGTCATCAGGGTTGTGAATGATTTAAATATTTTGTGTGGTGAAGATAGAGCATAGCTAGACTATATGATTTTGTAGGGATAACTTTCTTTGGCCATGTTATTTTGAGAAGACATAATTGCTTAGTTAGTATGCTTGAAGTATTATTATTTTTATGTCAATATTAAACTTTTATCTTGAATCTTTTGGATCTGAACTTTCATGCCACAATAAAGAGAATTACTTTAAAAATTATGTTAGGAAGCATTCCACATAAACAAATCTGTTTTTGCCATTTACCTACTCGAGGACGAGGAGGAATTAAGCATGGGGATGCTTGATACGTCTCCAACGTATATATATAATTTTTTATTGTTCCATGCTATTATATTATCTGTTTTGGATGTTTAATGGGCTTTAATATGCTCTTTTATAATATTTTTGGGACTAACCTATTAACCGAAGGCCCGGTGCAAATTGCTGTTTTTCTTTCCTATTTCAGTGTTTCGCAGAAAAGGAATTTCAAACGGAATCCAAACAGAATCAAACCTTCACGAGGATCATTTTTGGAACAAACGCAATCCAGGAGACTTGGAGTGTACGTCAAGGAAGCAGCAGGGAAGCCACGAGGCAGGAGGGCGCGCCCCCACCCTCATGGGCCCCTCGCAGCTCCACCGACCTACTTCTTTCGCCTATATATATACTCATATACCCTAAAAACATCCAGGAGCACCAAGAAACCCTATTTCCACCGCCGCAACCTTCTGTACCCATGAGATCCCATCTTGGGGCCTTTTCCGGCGCTCCGCAGGAGGGGGAATCGATCACGGAGGGCTTCTACATCAACACCATAGCCTCTCCGATGATGTGTTAGTAGTTTACCACAGACCTTCGGGTCCATAGTTATTAGCTAGATGGCTTCTTCTCTCTCTTTGGATCTCAATACAAAGTTCTCCCCGATTCTCTTGGAGATTTATTCGATGTAATTCTTTTTGCGGTGTGTTTGTCGAGATCCGATGAATTGTGGGTTTATGATCAAGATTATCTATGAACAATATTTGGTTCTTCTCTGAATTCTTTTATGCATGATTTAAATATCTTTGCAAGTCTCTTCGAATTATCAGTTTGGTTTGGCCTACTAGTTTGATCTTTCTTGCAATGGAAGAAGTGCTTAGCTTTGGGTTCAATCTTGCGGTGTCCTTTCCCAGTGACAGCAGGGGCAGCAAGGCACATATTGTATTGTTGCCATCGAGGATAAAAAGATGGGGTTTATATCATATTGCTTGAGTTTATCCCTCTACATCATGTCATCTTGCCTAATGCGTTACTCTGTTCTTATGAACTTAATACTCTAGATGCATGCTGGATAGCGGTCGATGTGTGGAGTAATAGTAGTAGATGCATAATCGTTCTGGTCTACTTGTCACGGACGTGATGCCTATATACATGATCATGCCTAGATATTCTCATAACTATTCGCTTTTCTATCAATTGCTTGACATTAATTTGTTCACCCACCGTAGATTATGCAATCTTGAGAGAAGCCACTAGTGAAACCTATGGCCCTCGGGTCTATTCTCCATTATATTGTTTTCCCGTCAACTAGCTATTTCTATCACCGTTTATTTTGCAATCTTTACTTTTCAATCTATACAACAAAAATAGCAAAAATATTTATCTTATTATCTTTATAAGATCTCACTTTTGCAAGTGGCTATGAAGGGACTGACAACCCCTTTATCGCGTTGGTTGCAAGGTTCTTGATTGTTTGTGCAGGTACGAGGGACTTGAGTGTAGTCTCCTACTGGATTGATACCCTGGTTCTAAAAAACTGAGGGAAATACTTACGCTATTTTGCTGCATCACCCTTTCCTCTTCAAGGGAAAACCAACGCATGCTCAAGAGGTAGCACGAAGGATTTCTGGCGCCGTTGCCGGGGAGATCTACACACAAGTCAAGACATACCAAGTACCCATCACAAACTCTTCTCCCTCGCATTACATTATTTGCCATTTGCCTCTTGTTTTCCTCTCCCCCACTTCCCCTTTGCCATTTTATTCGCCTATTTCCCATTTATTTTTGTTCTTTCGCCATGGCCGAATCAAAAAGGGCTAAGGGTTCTCTCCCGGGTTACAACACTTTGGATAGTCCCTCTGTCCTCTCTAGGCTCATAAATAATGATGCTATGGAAATACCTATCAGGGTTATCAATGAGGGTTTGAATAATTTCGATGAAGATGATCCTAGAATTTTTCTTTATTTACTTGATGAGTCTTTAAAAGATGCTTGGTATAGGTTATTAAGGATCCGAGCTAGCTATGTGCCTAAATATCAAATTGAGATATACCTAAAAAGCTTTTATGTTGGCTTACCCTCTTCGTTCAAGCAAGTTTTAGATTCTATTTTTGAATAAGGTTTTCTTGAGGGGGATCCCATAGATACCTATGAAAATATGAAAACTATATTTGGGCACCCCATGAGTGAGAAGGTTGAATCCACCTCTCTTTTGTGCTTTTATCAAAATGAAATTATCAAAGAAATGAAGGCTAGCTTAGATGCAAATTTTCGTAGCATGCTTAATCTTTCTTCCACCATTAATGGCCACGTGATTTCTCAAAATAGAAAGATAAATGCTATAGATAAGAAATTTTCTCTCTTTTTTCCCAACACCAAAGATGGTAATACCTAGATCTATTCTTGTTTTTATGCCTAGCTAGGGGCGTTAAACGATAGCGCTTGTTGGGAGGCAACCCAATTTTATTTTTGTTTTTTGTTCCTGTTTAGTAATAAATAAATCATATATCCTCTGTTATGATTGTGTTTTTTATGTTTTAATTAGTGTTTGTGCCAAGTAAAGCCCTTAGAATCTTCTTGGATGATTGTTGTTTGATCTTGCTGAAAAAAACATAAAGTATGCGCTCACAAAAATAATTTCCATTTTTAACGACAGAGCGATAAAATAATGATTCCTTGCAATAGATCAATATAAAAATTGTTTAGGTCTTCATAATTTGGTAGAATTTTTGGAGTTACAGAAGTATTCGAAACCTACAGATTACTACAGACTGTTCTGTTTTCGACAGATTCTGTTTTTCGTGTGTTGTTTGATTATTTTGATGAATCTATGGCTAGTATCGGGGGGTATGAACCATAGAGAAGTTGGAATACAGTAGGTCTAACACCAATATAATAAAGAATGAGTTCATTACAGTACGTTGAAGTGGTGGTTTGTTTTCTTATACTAACAGAGCTCATGAGATTTTCTGTTGAGTTTTGTGTTGTGAAGTTTTCAAGTTTTGGGTAAAGATTTGATGGATTTTGGAATAAGAAGTGGCAAGATCCTAAGCTTGGGGATGCCCATGGCACCCCAAGGTAAAATTCAAGGACAACTAAAAGCCTAAACTTGGGGATTCCCCGGAAGGCATCCCCTCTGATACGTCTCCAACGTATCTATAATTTTTGATTGTTCCATGCTATTATATTATCAACCTTGGATGTTTTATATGCATTTATATGCTATTTTATATGGTTTTTGGGACTAACCTATTAACCCATAGCCCAGTGCCAGTTTCTGTTTTTACCTTGTTTTAGAATATCACAGAAAAGGAAAACCAAACGGAGTCCAATTGACCTGAAACTTCACGGAACTTATTTTTGGATCAGAAGAAGCCCAGAATACTTGGAGTGCACGTCAGGGGATCTACGAGGAGGCCACGAGGCAGGGGGCGCGCCCGTGGCCCCCCTGACGTACTTCTTCCGCCTATATATCTCCATATACCCTAAAAAGATCGGGGAGCACAATAGATCGGGAGTTCCACCGCGAGAAGCCTCCGTAGCCACCAAAAGCCAATCTAGACCCGTTCCGGCACCCTGCCGGAGGGGGAATCCCTCTCCGGTGGCCATCTTCATCATCCCGGTGCTCTCCGTGACGAGGAGGGAGTAGTTCTCCCTCGGGGCTGAGGGTATGTACCAGTAGCTATGTGTTTGATCTCTCTCTCTCTCTCTCGTGTTCTTGAGGTGATACGATCTTGATGTATCGCGAGCTTTGCTATTATATTTGGATCCTATGATGTTTTCTCCCCCCTCAAGTCTCTTGTAATGGATTGAGATTCCCCTTTGAAGTTATCTTATCGGATTGAGTCTTTAAAGATTTGAGAACACTTGATGAATGTCTTGCCATGCGTATCTGTGGTGACAATGGGATACCACGTGATTCACTTGATGTATGTTTTGGTGATCAACTTGCGATTTATTTTATAATTTTTTGGGCTACATAAGTATTCAAAACCTACAGATTAGTACAGACTGTTCTGTTTTTTATAGATTCTGTTTTTCGTGCGTTGTTTGTTTATTTTGATGAATCTATGCCTAGTATCGGAGGGTATGAACCATAGATAAGTTGGAATACAGTAGATATTACACCAATATAAATTTAGAATAATATTAAAAAAATATAAATTTAGAATGAGTTCACAACAGTACCTAAGTGGTGATTTATTTTCTTATACTAACGGAGCTTACGAGTTTTCTACTTTAAGTTTTGTGTTGTGAAGTTTTCAAGTTTTGGGTAAAGATTCGATGGACTATGGAATAAGGAGTGGCAAGAGCCTAAGCTTGGGGATGCCCAAGGCATCCAAAGGTAATATTCAAGGACAACCAAGAGCCTAAGCTTGGGGATGCCCCGGAAGGCATCCCCTCTTTCGTCTTCGTTCATCAGTAACTTTACTTGGAGCTATATTTTTATTTACCACATGATATGTGTTTTGCTTGGAGCGTCATTTTTTTTGCTTTCTGTTTGAATAAAATACCAAGATCTGAAATTATTAAATTTTAGAGAGTCTTCATATAGTTGCATAATTATTTGACTACTCATTTATCTTCACTTATATCCTTTGGAGTAGTTTGTTGTTGCGCTAGTGCTTCACTTATATCTTTTTAGAGCACGGTGGTGGTTTTATTTTATAGAAATAGATGAACTATCATGCTTCACTTATATTATTTTGAGAGTCCTAAACAGCATGGTAATTTGCTTTGGTTATGAATTTAGTCCTAATATGATGGGCATCCAAGAGGGATATAATAAAAACTTTCATATAGGGTGCATTGAATACTATGAGAAGTTTGATACTTGATGATTGTTTTGAGATATGAGGATGGTAATATTAGAGTCATGCTAGTGAGTAGTTGTGAATTTGAGAAATACTTGTGTTAAAGTTTGTGATTCCCGTAGCATGCACGTATGGTGAACCATTATGTGATGAAGTCGGAACATGATTTATTTATTGATTGTCTTCCTTATGAGTGGCGGTCGGGGACGAGCGATGGTCTTTTCCTACCAATCTATCCCCCCAGGGGCATGCGTGTAGTACTTTGTTTCGATAACTAACAGATTTTTACAATAAGTATGTGAGTTCTTTATGACTAATGTTGAGTCCATGGATTATACGCACTCTCACCCTTCCACCATTGCTAGCCACTCTAGTACCGCGCAACTTTCGCCGGTACCATAAACCCACCATATACCTTCCTCAAAACAGCCACCATACCTACCTATTATGGCATTTCCATAGCCATTCCGAGATAATTGCCATGCAACTTTCCACCGTTCTGTTATTATGACACGCTTCATCATTGTCATATTGCTTTGCATGATCGTGTAGTTGACATCGTATTTGTGGCAAAGCCACCGTTCATAATTCTTTCATACATGTCACTCATGCATCATTGCACATCCCGGTACACCACCGGAGGCATTCATATAGAGTCATATCTTGTTCTAAGTATCGAGTTGTAATTCTTGAGTTGTAAGTAAAAGTGTGATGATCATCATTATTAGAGCATTGTCCCAGTGAGGAAAGGATGATGGAGACTATGATTCCCCCACAAGTCGGGATGAGACTCCGGACGAAAATAAATAAATAAAAGAGGCCAAAGAAGCCCAAATAAAAAAAGAGAAAAGAGGCCATAAAAAAGAAGAGAAGGCCCAAATAAAAAAATAAAAAAAGGAGAGAAAAAGAGAGAAGGGGCAATGCTACTATCCTTTTACCACACTTGTGCTTCAAAGTAGCACCATGATCTTCATGATAAAGAGTCTCCTATGTTGTCACTTTCATAAACTAGTGGGAATCTTTCATTATAGAACTTGACTTGTATATTCCAATGATGGGCTTCCTCAAAATGCCCTAGGTCTTCGTGAGCAAGCGAGTTGGATGCACACCCACTAGTTTCTTTTGTTGAGCTTTCATACATTTATAGCTCTAGTGCATCCGTTGCATGGCAATCCCTACTCACTCACATTGATATCTATTGATGGGCATCTCCATAGGCCGTTGATACGCCTAGTTGATGTGAGACTATCTTCTTCCTTTTTGTCTTCTCCATGACCACCATTCTATTCCACCTAGTGCTATGTCCATGGCTCACGCTCATGTATTGCGTGAAGATTGAAAATGTTTGAGAACATCAAAAGTATGAAACAATTGCTTGGCTTGTCATCGGGGTTGTGCATGATTTAAATATTTTGTGTGGTGAAGATGGAGCATAGCCAGACTATATGATTTTGTAGGGATAACTATCTTTCGCCATGTTATTTTGAAGAGACATAATTGCTTAGTAGTATGCTTGAAGTATTATTATTTTTATGTCAATATTAACTTTTGTCTTCAATCTTATGGATCTGAATATTCTTCCCAAAATGAAGAGAATTACTTAGAGAAATATGTTAGGTAGCATTCCACATCAAAAATTCTGTTTTTATCATTTACCTACTTGAGGACGAGCAGGAATTAAGCTTGGGGATGCTGATACGTCTCCATCGTATCTATAATTTTTGATTGTTCCATGCTATTATATTATCAACCTTGGATGTTTTATATGCATTTATATGCTATTTTATATGATTTTTGGGACTAACCTATTAACCCGGAGCCCAGTGTCAGTTTCTGTTTTTTCCTTGTTTTAGAATATCGCAGAAAAGGAAAACCAAACGAAGTCCAATTGACCTGAAACTTCACGGAACTTATGTTTGGATCAGAAGAAGCCCAGAAGACTTGGAGTGCACATCAGGGGATCTATGAGGAGGCCACGAGGCAGGGGGGCGCGCCCACCCCCTGGGCGCGCCCTCAACCCTCGTGGGCCGCTCGTGGCCCCCCTGACGTACTTCTTCTGCCTATATATCTCCATATACCCTAAAAAGATCGGGGACCACAATAGATCGGGAGTTCCGCCGCCAGAAGCCTCCATAGCCACCAAAAGCCAATCTAGACCCGTTCTGGCACCCTGCTGGAGGGGGAATCCCTCTCCGGTGGCCATCTTCATCATCCTGGTGCTCTCCATGATGAGGAGGGAGTAGTTCTCCCTCGGGGCTGAGGGTATGTACCAGTAGCTATGTGTTTGATCTCTCTCTCTCTCTCTCTCGTGTTCTTGAGGTGATACAATCTTGATGTATCGCGAGCTTGGCTATTATATTTGGATCCTATGATGTTTTCTCCCCCCTCTACTCTCTTGTAATGGATTGAGTTCCCCTTTGAAGTTATCTTATCGGATTGAGTCTTTAAATATTTGAGAACACTTAATGTATGTCTTGCCGTGCGTATCTGTGGTGACAATGGGATACCAAGTGATTTACTTGATGTATGTTTTGGTGATAACTTGTGAGTTCTGCCCATGAACCTATGCATATGGGTTGGCACATGTTTTCGTCGTGATTCTCTGGTAGAAACTTTGGGGCACTCTTTGAGGTTCTATGTGTTGGTTGAATAGATGAATCTGAGATTGTGTGATGCATATCGTATAATCATACCCACGGATACTTGAGGTGACATTGGAGTATCTAGGTGACATTAGGGTTTTGGTTGATTTGTGTCTTAAGGTGTTATTCTAGTACGAACTCTAGGGCTGTTTGTGACACTTATAGGAATAGCCCAACGGATTGATTGGAAATAATAACTTTGAGGTGGTTTCGTACCCTCCCATAATCTCTTCATTCGTTCTCCGCTATTAGTGACTTTGGGGTGACTCTTTGTTGCATGTTGAGGGATAGTTATGTGATCCAATTATGTTATTGTTGTTGAGAGGACTTGCACTAGTGAAAGTATGAACCCTAGGCCTTGTTTCAACGCATTGCAATACCATTTATGCTCACTTGCTGTTTTTATATTTTCAGATTACAAAAACCTTTGTCTACTATCCATATTGCACTTGTATCACCGTCTCTTCGCCGAACTAGTGCACCTATACAATTTACTATTGTATTGGGTGTGTTGGGGACACAAGAGACTCTTTGTTATTTGGTTGCAGGGTTGCTTGAGAGAGACCATCTTCATCCTACGCCTCCTACAGATTGATAAACCTTAGGTCATCCACTTGAGGGAAATTTGCTACTGTCCTACAAACCTCTGCACTTGGAGGCCCAACAACGTCTACAAGAAGAAGGTTGTGTAGTGGACATCAAGCTCTTTCGTCTTCGTCCATCGATAACTTTACTTGAGGCTATATTTTTATTCACCACATGATATGTGTTTTGCTTGGAGCGTGTTGTATGATTTGAGTCTTTGCTTTTTAGTTTACCACAATCAACCTTGGTGTACACACCTTTTGGAGACACACACACATGAATCGGAATTTATTAGAATACTCTATGTGCTTCACTTATATCTTTTGAGCTAGATAATTTTGCTCTAGTGCTTCACTTATATCTTTTTAAGAGCACGGTGGTGGTTTTATTTTATAGAAATTATTGGTCTCTCATGCTTCACTTATATCATTTTGAGAGTCTTTTAGAACAACATGGTAATTTGCTTTGGCTATAAAATTAGTTCTAATATGATAGGCATCCAAGATGGGTATAATAAAAACTTCCATATAAAGTGCATTGAATACTATGAGAAGTTTGACACTTGATGATTGTTTTGATATATGAAGATGGTAATATTAGAGTTGTGCTAGTTGAGTAGTTGTGAATTTGATAAATACTTGTGTTAAAGTTTGTGATTCCCGTAGCATGCACGTATGGTGAACCGTTATGTGATGAAGTCGGAGCATGATTTATTTATTGATTGTCTTCTTTTTGAGTGGCGGTCGGGGATGAGCGATGGTCTTTTCCTACCAATCTATCCCCCTAGGAGGATGCGCGTAGTAATTTGTTTCGATAACTAATAGATTTTTGCAATAAGTATGTGAGTTCTTTATGACTAATGTTGAGTCCATGGATTATACACACTCTCACCCTTCCACCATTGCTAGCCTCTCTAGTACCCCGCAACTTTCACCGGTACCATAAACCCACCATATATCTTCCTCAAAACAGCCACCATACCTACCTATTATGGCATTTCCATAGCCATTCCGACATATATTGCCATGCAACTTTCCATCGTTCCGTTTATTATGACACGCTTCATCATTGTCATATTGCTTTGCATGATCATGTAGTTGACATTGTATTTGTAGCAAAGCCACCATTCATAATTCTTTCATACATGTCACTGTTGATTCATCGCATATCCCGGTACACCACCGGAGGCATTCACATAGAGTCATATTTTTGTTCTAGTATCGAGTTGTATGTAAATAAAAGTGTGATGATCATCATTATTACAGCATTGTCCCAGTGAGGAAAGGATGATGGAGATTATGATTCCCCCACAAGTCGGGATGAGACTCCGGACGAAAAAAAGAAAAAAAAAGAGGCCAAAAAAGGGGGAGAAAAAGCCAAAAAAGAGAGAAAAAGAGAGAAGGGGCAATGCTACTATCCTTTTACCACACTTGTGCTTCAAAGTAGCACCATGATCTTCATAATAGAGAGTCTCCTATGTTGTAACTTTCATATACTAGTGGGAATTTTTCATTATAGAACTTGGCTTGTATATTCCAATCATGGGCTTCCTCAAAATGCCCTAGCTCTTCATGAGCAAGCAAGTTGGATGCACACTCACTTAGTTTCTTTTTGAGCTTTCATACACTTATAGCTCTAGTGCATCCGTTGCATGGCAATCCCTACTCACTCACATTGATATCTATTGATGGGAATCTCCATAGACCATTGATACGTCTAGTTGATGTGAGACTATCTTCTCCTTTTTTGTCTTCTCCACAACCACCATTCTATTCCACCTATAGTGCTATATCCATGGCTCGCGCTCATGCATTGCATGAAGATTGAAAAAGTTTTGAGAATGTCAAAAGTATGAAACAATTGCTTGGCTTGTCATCAGGGTTGTGGATGATTTAAATATTTTGCATGGTGAAGATAGAGCATAGCCAGACTATATTATTTTGTAGGGATAACTTTCTTTGGCCATGTTATTTTGTGAATACATAATTGCTTAGTTAGTATGCTTGAAGTATTATTATTTTTATGTCAATATTAAACTTTTATCTTGAATCTTTCGGATCTGAACATTCATGCCACAATAAAGAGAATTACTTTGAAAATTATGTTAGGAAGCATTCCACATAAAAAAATTGTTTTTATCATTTACCTACTCGAGGACGAGCATGAATTAAGCTTGGGGATGCTTGATACGTCTCCAACGTATCTATAATTTTTGATTGTTACATGCTATTATATTATCTCTTTTGGATGTTTAATGGGCTTTATTATGCACTTTTATATTATTTTTGGGACTAACCTATTAACCGAAGGCCCAGTGCAAATTGCTGTTTTTTTGCCTATTTCAGTGTTTCGTAGAAAAGGAATATCAAACGGAATCCAAATGAATGAAACCTTTGCGAGGATCGTTTTTGAAACAAACGCAATCCAGGAGACTTGGGGTGGATGTCAAGGAAGCAGCGAGGAAGGCACGAGGTAGGAGGGCGCCCCCTAGTGGGGTGGGCGCGCCCCGCACTCTCGTGGGCCCATCGCAGCTCCACCAACCTACTTCTTTCGCCTATATATACTCATATAACCTGAAAACATCCAGGAGCACTATGAAACCCTATTTACACCGCCACAACCTTCTGTACCCATGAGATCCCATCTTGGGGCCTTTTTCCAGCGCTCCGCCGGAGGGGGAATCAATCACGGAGGGCTTCTACATCAACAACACAACCTCTCCGATGATGTGTGAGTAGTTTACCATAGACATTCGGGTCCATAGTTATTAGCTAGATGGCTTCTTCTCGCTCTTTGGATCTCAATACAAAGTTCTCCTCGATTCTCTTGGAGATCTATTCGATGTAATTCTTTTTGCGGCGTGTTTGTCGAAATCCGATGAATTGTGGGTTTATGATCAAGATTATCTATGAACAATATTTGGTTCTTCTCTGAATTCTTTTATGCATGATTTAAATATCTTTGCAAGTCTCTTCGAAATATCAGTTTGGTTTGGCCTACTAGATTGATCTTTCTTGCAATGGGAGAAGTGCTTATCTTTGGGGTTCAATCTTGCGGTGTCCTTTCCCAGTGACAGCAGGGGCAGCAAGGCACGTATTGTATTGTTTCCATCAAGGATAAAAAGGTGGGGTTTATATCATATTGTTTGAGTTTATCCCTCTACATCATGTCATCTTGCCTAATGTGTTACTTTGTTCTTATGAACTTAATACTGTAGATGCATGCTGGATAGCGGTCGATGTGTGCAGTAATAGTAGTAGATGCAGAATCGTTTCGGTCTACTTGTCACGGACGTGATGCCTATATACATGATCATTCCAAGATATTCTCATAACTATTCACTTTTCTATCAATTGGTCGACAGTAATTTGTTCGCCCACCGTAGATTATGCTATCTTGAGAGAAGCCACTAGTGAAACCTATGCCCCCCGGGTCTATTCTCCATTATATTGTTTTCCCGTCAACTAACTATTTCTGTCGCCGTTTATTTTGCAATCTTTACTTTTCAATCTATACAACAAAAATACCAAAAATATTTATCTTATTATCTTTATCAGATCTCACTTTTGCAAGTGGCCGTGAAGGGACTGACAACCCCTTTATCGCGTTGGTTGCATGGTTCTTGATTGTTTGTGCAGGTACGAGGGACTTGCGTGTAGTCTCCTACTAGATTGATACCTTGGTTCTCAATACCTGAGGGAAATACTTACGCTACTTTGCTGCATCACCCTTTCCTCTTCAAGGGAAAACCAACACATGCTCAAGAGGTAGCAGGGGCACCCCATAGACACACAAGTTGATCATTGATCCCTTAGCCGTGTGCGGTGTCCTCCTCTACCATAATCCACCTTGGCCATATCGTCGTAGTGCTTAGGCGAAGCCCTGCGCTGGTAGCTTCATCATCACCGTCATCACGCCATCGTGCTGACGAAGCTCTCCCTCGACACTCAGCTGGATCGAGAGATCGTGTGACGTCACTAATACGTCTCCAACGTATCTATAATTTTTGATTGTTCCATGCTATTATATTATCTGTTTGGATGTTAATGGGATTATTTATACACTTTTATATTATTTTTGGGACTAACCTACTTACCCAAGGACCAATGCAAATTGCTATTTTTTTGCCTATTTCAGTGTTTCACAGAAAAGGAATATCAAACGGAATCCAAACGGAATGAAACCTTCGGGAGAGTTATTTTGGAACAAACGTGATCCAGGGGACTTGGGGTAGATGTCAAGAAAGAAACGAGGTGGCCACGAGGCAGGGAGGCGCGCCTGCCCCCTGGGCGTGCCCCCACCCTCTCGTGAGCCCCTCGTAGCTCCACCGACCTACTTCGTCCTCCTATATATATATCCATATACCCCGAAAACATCCAGGAGCACCACAAAACCCTATTTCCACCGCCGCAACCTTCTGTACCCAAGAGATCCCATCTTGGGGCCTTTTTCGGAGCTCCGCCAGAGGGGGAATCAATCACGGAGGGCTTCTACATCAACACCATAGCCTCTCCGATGATGTGTGAGTAGTTTACCTCAGACCTTCGGGTCCATAGTTATTAGCTAGATGGCTTCTTCTCTCTCTTTGGATCTCAATACAAAGTTCTCCTCGATCTTCTTGGAGATCTATTCGATGTAACTCTTTTTGCGGTGTGTTTGTCGAGATCCGATGAATTGTGGGTTTATGATCAAGATTATCTATGAATAATATTTGGTTCTTCTCTGAATTCTTATAAGTATGCTTTAATTATCTTTGCAAGTCTCTTCGAATTATCATTTTGGTTTGGCCTACTAGATTGATCTTTCTTGCAATGGGAGAAGTGCTTGGCTTTGGGTTCAATCTTGCGGTGTCCTTTCCCAGTGACAGCAGGGGCAGCAAGGCACGTATTGTATTGTTGCCATCGAGGATAAAAAGATGGGGTTTATATCATATTGCTTGAGTTTATCCCTCTACATCATGTCATCTTGCTTAATGTGTTACTCTGTTCTTATGAACTTAATACTCTAGATGCATGCTGGATAGCGGTCGATGTGTGGAGTAATAGTAGTAGATGCAGAATCATTTCGGTCTACTTGTCTCGGACGTGATGCCTATATACATGATCATGCCTAGATATTCTCATAATTATGCACTTTTCTATCAATTGCTCGACAGTAATTTTTTCACCCACCGTAATACTTATGCTATCTTGAGAGAAGCCACTAGTGAAACCTATGCCCCCCGGGTCTATCTCTAATCATATAAGTTTCCAATCTATTTTATTTCGCAATCTTTACTTTCAATCTATATCATAAAAATACCAAAAATATTTATCTTATTATTATTATCTCTATCAGATCTCACTCTTGTAAGTGACCGTGAAGGGATTGACAACCTCTTTATCGCGTTGGTTGCGAGGTTCTTATTTTTTTGTGTAGGTACGAGGGACTTGCGTGTAGTCTCCTACTGGATTGATACCTTGGTTCTCAAAAACTGAGGGAAATACTTACGCTACTTTACTGCATCACCCTTTCCTCTTCAAGGGAAAACCAACGCAGTACTCAAGAGGTAGAAACAAGGATTTCTGGCGCCGTTGCCGGGGTGGTTGCACCAAGTCAAGTCAAGATTTGATCTCCCGTCAACAAGCCATTTCTGGCGCCGTTGCCGGGGAGATCTACGCACAAGTCAAGACATACCAAGTACCCATCACAAACTCTTATCCCTCACATTACATTATTTGCCATTTGCCTCTCGTTTTCCTCTCCCCCACTTCACCCTTGCCGTTTTATTTGCCCTCTCTTTTAGTTCGCCTCTTTTTCGCTTGCTTCTTGTGTCACCATGTTTTGTCATGGCTAGTCCCTTATCTGCCCCTTTGTCTCCCGAGTTTGAAGTTCTTCACTTCAAACAAAGACAAGGAGAAAATTTAAAAGATGCTTGGTTTAGGATGTTGGAATCTTATCGTAATTGCACCCTAGAGGTAAATTTTAGAATTTTACTTCACAATTTTTATGTTGGGCTAAATATGTCACATAGACAACTCTTGGATTGCGTTGCCAAAGGGAATTTTATCGAAATTGATCCCAGTATTGCTCATGAAATCATAAAGGGAATAGTGGGAGCACTACCTCAACAAAAGGGGTCACATCATACCCAGGAAGAGACACGAGTTTTTGAAAATATTTGCAAAGTAACGAAAATTTTACAAAAGTCTCTTGAACCTCTTAAGAGTGTTAGCGGAAACCTTCACCGCATGAATATGTTGATTACCCTTTGCAATAAGCGGTTGGATTCTTTAGATCTAAAAATTTCCGAATATGAAGGGAAACGTAAAGAACCTCCCGGATTCAAGCATGACTCTGCTAAAAAAAATTAAAACTAAAGATAATAATACCTAGATCTATTCTTGCTTTTATGCCTAGCTAGGGGCGTTAAACGATAGCGCTTGTTGGGAGGCAACCCAATTTTATTTTTGTTCCTTGATTTTTGGTTATATTTAGTAAAAAATAATTCATATAGCCTCTATTTAGATGTGGTTTTATGCTTTTAATTAGTGTTTGTGCCAAGTAGAACCTTTGGGAAGACTTGGGGAAGTTTTAGCGATCTTGCTGTAAAAAACAGAAACTTAAGCGCTCACGAGATTTGCTGCCATTTTTTACTGGAGAGTGCGATTAGGTTGATTCTTTTTGAAGATTATTAATAGATAAATTAATCACGTCCAGCAATTTATTTTAGATTTTTTTGGGCTATATAAGTATTCGAAACCTACAGATTACTACAGACTGTTCTGTTTTTTACAGATTCTGTTTTTCGTGGTTGTTTGTTTATTTTGATGAATCTATGCCTAGTATCGGAGGGTATGAACCATATATAAGTTGGAATACAGTAGGTTTAAAACCAATATAAATAAAGAATGAGTTCATTACAGTACCTTAAGTGGTGGTTTGTTTTCTTATACTAACGGAGCTCATGAGATTTTCTGTTTAAGTTTTGTGTTGTGAAGTTTTCAAGTTTTGGGTAAAGATTTGATGGATTATGGAATAAGGAGTGGCAAGAGCCTAAGCTTGGGGATTACCAAGGCACCCCAAGGTAAAATTAAAGGACAACCAAAGCCTAATCTTGTGGATGCCCCGGAAGGCATCCCCTCTTTCGTCTTCTTCTATCGGTAACTTTACTTGAGGCTATATTTTTATTCACCACATGATATGTGTTTTTCTTGGAGCGTCTTGTATGATTTGAGTCTTTGCTTTTTAGTTTAACACAATCATCCTTTATGTACACACCTTTTGGGAGAGACACACTTGAATTGGAATTTATTAGAATACTCTATGTGCTTCACTTATATCTTTTGAGCTAGATAATTTTGCTCTAGTGCTTCACTTATATCTTTTAGAGCACGGTGGTAGTTTTATTTTATAGAAATTATTGATCTCTCATGCTTCACTTATATTATTTTGAGAGTCCTTTTGAACAGAATGGTAATTTGCTTTGGTTATGAAATTAGTCCTAATATTATAGGCAGCCAAGATGGGTATAATAAAAACTATCATAGAAAGTGCATTGAATACTATGAGAAGTTTGATACTTGATAATTGTTTTGAGATATAAAGATGGTGATATTAAAGTTGTTCTAGTTGAGTAGTTGTGAATTTGAGAAATACTTGTGTTGGAGATTGCAAGTCCCGTAGCATGCACGTATGGTAACCGTTGTGTAACAAATTTGAAACATGAGGTGTTATTTGATTGTCCTCCTTATGAGTGGCGGTCGGGGACGAGCATTGTCTTTTCCTACAAATCTATCCCCCTAGGAGGATGCACGTAGTGCTTGGTTTTTGATGAATTGTAGATTTTTGCAGTAAGTATGTGAGTTCTTTATGACTAATGTTGAGTCCATGGATTATATGCACTCTCACCTTCCATCATTGCTAACCTCTTCGGTACCGTGCATTGCCCTTTATCACCTTGAGAGTTGGTGCAAACTTCGTAGGTGCATCCAAACCCCGTGATATGATACGCTCTGTCACACATAAGCTTCCTTATATCTTCCTCAAAGCAGCCACCATACCTACCTATTATGGCATTTCCATAGCCATTTCGAGATATATTGTCATGCAACCTTCCACCGTTTCATTTATGACATGCTTCATCATTGTCGTATTGCTTTGCATGATCATGTAGTTGACATCATATTTGTGGCAAAGCCACCATGCATAAGTTATCATACATGTCACTCTTGATTCATTGCCCTTCCCGGTACACCGCCGGAGGCATTCAGATAGAGTCATATTTTGTTCTAGTATCGAGTTGTAATCATTGAGTTGTAAATAAATAGAAGTGTGATGATCATCACTAATAGAGCATTGTCCCCAAAAAAGGGGAGAAAGGCCAAAAAAGGCCCAAAAAAAGAAAAAGGGAAAAAATAAATAAAAAGGGACAATGATACTATCCTCCTTTTCCACACTTGTGCTTCAAAGTAACACCATGATCTTTATGATAGAGAGTCTCTTGTTTTGTCACTTTCTTATACTAGTGGAGATTTTTCATTATAGAACTTGGCTTGTATATTCCAACAATGGGCTTCCTCAAATGCCCTAGGTCTTCGTGAGCAAGCAAGTTGGATGCACACCCACTTAGTTTCTTTTTTTGAGCTTTCATACATTTATAGCTCTAGTGCATCCGTTGCATGGCAATCCCTACTCCTTGCATTGACATCAATTGATGGGCATCTCCCTAGCCCATTGATTAGCCACATCGATGTGAGACTTTCTCCTTTTTTGTCTTCTCCACATAACCTCCATCATCATATTCTATTCCACCCATAGTGCTATATCCATGGTTCACGCTCATGTATTGCGTGAAAGTTGAAAAAAGTTTGAGATTACTAAAGTATGAAACAATTTCTTGGCTTGTGATCGGGGTTGTGCATGATGAGAGCATTCTTGTGTGACGAAAATGGAGCATGGCCAAACTATATGATTTTGTAGGGATGAACTTTCTTTTGCCATGTTATTTTGAGAAGACATGATTGCTTAGTTAGTATGCTTGAAGTATTATTATTTTTATGTCAATATTAAACTTTTGTCTTCAATCTTTCGGATCTGAACATTCATGCCACAATAAAGAAAATTACATTGAGAATTATGCTAGGTAGCATTCCACATCAAAAATTCTGTTTTTATCATTTACCTACTCGAGGACAAGTAGGAATTAAGCTTGGGGATGCTTGATACGTCTCCAACGTATCTATAATTTTTGATTGTTCCATGCTATTATATTATCTGTTTTGGATGTTAATGGGCTTATTTATACACTTTTATATTATTTTTGGGACTAACCTACTAACCAAAGGCCTAGTGCAAATTGCTGCTTTTTTGCCTATTTCAGTGTTTCGCAGAAAAGGAATATCAAACGGAATCCAAACAGAATGTAACCTTAGGGAGAGTTATTTTTGGAACAAACGTGATCCAGGGGACTTGGAGTAGACGTCAATAAAGAAACGAGGTGGCCACGAGGTAGGAAGGCACGCCCCCACCCTCGTGGGCCCCTCGTAGCTCCACCGACCTACTTCTTCCTCCTATATATATCCATATACCCCGAAAACATCCAGGAGCACCACGAAACCCTATTTACACCGCTGCAACCTTCTGTACCCAAGAGATCCCATCTTGGGGCCTTTTCCGGAGCTCCGTCGGAGGGGGAATCAATCACGGAGGGCTTCTACATCAACACCATAGCCTCTCCGATGATGTGTGAGTAGTTTACCTCAGACCTTTGGGTCCATAGTTATTAGCTAGATGGCTTCTTCTCTCTCTTTGGATCTCAATACAAAGTTCTCCTCAATATTCTTGGAGATCTATTCGATGTAACTCTTTTTGCGGTGTGTTTGTCGAGATCCGATGAATTGTGGGTTTATGATCAAGATTATCTATGAACAATATTTGGTTCTTCTCTGAATTCTGATATGTATGATTTAATTATCTTCGCAAGTCTCTTCGAATTATCAGTTTGGTTTGGCCTACTAGATTGATCTTTCTTGCAATGGGAGAAGTGCTTGGCTTTGGGTTCAATCTTGCGGTGTCCTTTCCCAGTGACAGCAGGGGCAGCAAGGCACGTATTGTATTGTTGCCATCGAGGATAAAAAGATGGGGTTTATATCATATTGCTTGAGTTTATCCCTCTACATCATGTCATCTTGCTTAATGTGTTACTCTGTTCTTATGAACTTAATACTCTAGATGCATGCTGGATAGCGGTCGATGTGTGGAGTAATAGTAGTAGATGCAGAATCGTTTCGGTCTAGTTGTCTCGGACGTGATGCCTATATACATGATCATGCCTAGATATTCTCATAATTATGCACTTTTCTATCAATTGCTCGACGGTAATTTATTCACCCACCGTAATACTTATGCTATCTTGAGAGAAGCCACTAGTGAAACCTATGACCCCCGGGTCTATCTCTTATCATATAAGTTTCCAATCTATTTTATTTCGCAATCTTTACTTTCAATCTATATCATAAAAATACCAAAAAATATTTATCTTATTATTATTATCTCTATCAGATCTCACTCTCGTAACTGACCGTGAAGGGATTGACAACCCCTTTATCGCGTTGGTTGCGAGGTTCTTATTTGTTTGTGTAGGTACGAGGGACTTGCGTGTAGTCTCCTACTGGATTGATACCTTGGTTCTCAAAAACTAAGGGAAACTAGTAGAATGCCCGTGCATTGCTTTGGGCTACAATGCATATACATGAATCAAACAAATGATAAGGCGGTCTTCAAGGTCGAAGCTCATTTCTCCCTCATACGTCCGGGTATGTTCGGATATCAAACAGGCGCTCAACGAGCTCCCCAAAATTCAACCGTCTGGACTGTCCGGGCTTCCCCAAATCCAGCCCATATGTGATGGAGAAATGTGGTTATCCGGACTATCCTCCATGTTTTCTACAACATGCGGTCCCAACACAAAAAACCCACCCCACGACGCATCCTTCCCTTTTTGTATGCCAGACCCACCTTTTCCAGCTTCCTTTCCCGCTGTAGCAGGACATTTTTCGCCGTAGCTGGACATTTCTCGCTAGAGTGCTTTCCTTTAAAATCAGGATACACCCACCTAATCTTTGCCATGACGCTCTCTCTCCTTCACAATGTACTTCCCAATGGACCGCCAAGGAGGAGTCCCCGCCAACCGGCCCGCTCTGCTCCCTCCCCCCATGTTCGTGTTGATCCACCACCGCCATCAAAGGGGAGGAGGCATGCGCCTCTCGTGACACCTCTGGAGTTAAGAAGGCGGATTTGATGTCTCCTGGGTCATTGCCCGTACGTGTTGCAACACATAAATATTCAAGTGGTTCAACACTAATCAAGTTAAACATGTACCTTGAGATTCCTCGTGCTGCTCATGCATATTACACCGCTTCCATTATATCTCAGCCACCCTACACAAGAGATCAAGGCATCATATACACCCGCCCCGTCCCCCGGCCTTGTCGTGGGCGTGATATTTCTCTAATCTCTTGTCTCTCAAACCTATCTCGTATATTAAAATTAGTAAATATTTATCAGATGATTTGTGTAGTGGATTTTAATCCTGTTCAGCAATATTTTTCTACAAATACAAATTACTTTGAGACACTTCCAATTCTATATGATTAATGTGATCCATTTTTCAAATGAGAATATGTGACACCACCGTCACTGCTGACCACCAACTCCCATTCATAATATAGCTAGTAAATATTCCATAAACTGTCGTCCTAGCAAAAGGAGAACCGGGAACAATGAAAGAGCAAACTTATATAGACAAAAATAAGCTTGCGCTTGCATTTGGTTCAATGTGCTAATGAAAAATGGGATGACAAGCCAGCACCTTAAAATTTTCTTTTAGACGTGAGCTGCTATAAAAAATGCTAACCTAACCCCCAATTATAATAAGACTATGAAATTGGTTGACAAATCCTCCCACTGCCCGACCTTATTTGCTAATGTACTCTACACACATGTACAAGAATTTAAAATTTCCCAAACAAACTACCATAACATTTCATGCTTGATTTGTTCCAGCATCACTGAAGTCTCGGTGAGGAATTTGACAACAACCTCATGAGGACAGACTGGCCCCTACCCAGCAAGGCAGCAACAAGCTAGGACAGGCAGAAGTTCAACATCTCCCTCCTCCGAGAAGCTCCCACCCTCCGCCTCAAGAAACTCCATCACCGTGTCCTTGTCCCTCTTTCCCTCCATTTCGTCCTTCACCCCGCTCTCCTCTCCTCTCTCATCCAACCTCTTCCTTATCATGTTCCTCGGCGCTCCATCCACCTTCTTCCTTGCCTAAAGTAATTCGGATAATAATAAATTATGGTAATTGTGCATCAACATCACAATAGTTGTCCAACTAAGTCCAACAAGATTCCCAAAACTAGAACATAATGCTTCATACAAATAGATGCATAAAACAACAGAAATTGCAGGCACCTGTAAAGACAAGACAAAGAAATTAATAGTGCCAATACAGGTTGTGATAACTTCTACATAAATTCAACTTAAACTTGCAAGACAGGAATGCAGGCTATACACCGAATATTTATCATCCTATCGGCATAACCAGTACATAGCCATTCATTCCCAGATCAAATTTGTAGACCACACCCATCCCAAGTGACAAGTAATGATCTGCATACATATAGGAATACCATCAATATATACCTGGAAAATAAATATTGTATTTTATGAGAATTAAGATGCTCTAATGGAGCAGTATAATTCCAAGCAAACATGGAGAAGAATATTGAAGGTTTGAAGTTATAGCGAGTATAAAATTTCAGCATATGGATATTAGAATTGCATGCATGCTCAAAGTAAATAATTTTGTCAATCCAAAATATAATATATTGTTGCATTGGTAACTGGCTGATAGTTTGCTATTAATTCTTGACATTCTTTCAAAAAAAATCTTGACGTTTAAGTTTGTCCATGCCCATTATTATACATGTAACGCTTAGTTCAAAACTTGAAATTAACATATGCTTTTCTTCAAACAGAATTAATCATAACAAATGGAGCAGCACAAATACCGCACCACCAGACCAAAAGTTTTCTTTTATACATATTGGGATATTGACATGCTCTGTTATAATTGATGTGCAAATAAGATTTTTATTTTTGCTGGTATGCAACTAATATTTTAACCCACTGACCTAACTCAACTTAAGACAGGACAACATCCTAGAGACGGAATGTCAACAAAACTCAAGTAACAAGCACTCGTATTATGTTATGCATCCATCAGTACACAAAGTTATGATTTACCTTTTATTAACACAATTACGTGAAGACAAGAACATGCTTAAGTTCTATGCATGTGTGTGTGGAGAAACTAAACAAATTTGAATGCATATTTCTGAACAAATATACTCACATCCCAAATCCTTCCATCCAAGTGTGTGAATTCCATCCGATCAAACCTGAGATAAGAGAAATTGAAAAGGAGAGACATGTCACATCCAATTAGCATATAGAACATCATGATATCACTACATCACCTTTGTGGGACCTTGATCAATGCTTCATTCTTAAACATTACGGCAAAAACAAATGCATATGAAAGCTAGAAATTGTTCTACTTTTTTCATGATAGGGACTGCCAGAAAAATTTGTTGAGATGTGGGACAGTAAGAATTGGAGCAAAGCAACGTTGATGTAGTTGGTGCTAAGCCATGTTGTAACACCGGGAAACAAATATCTACCCTAGCTAAGCAAAAAAATAAAAAATCAAGGGAAACATAATAGACTAAAATATCTACCCTAGCTAAGCAATAAAAAAATAGAGGGAACATAACAGACTAAACATAACCCTAATGAGTAACTCTACAAATATTCACCTCGCATACGTTATCTCATTCCAACAAATATTGGAGTTACCTGTTACTGTATTTGGCAAGCAGTTTCACTTTTAAGGAACTGTAATGTCTTGTTTTTCAGATGATCCATTCATAGAATTTTTTCCTCAGTAAGAGGCCCACTTCAGCAAGGTTAAAAAATAGATATTTTCGAAAGTCTATGAAACACCTAAGCTAGACTCAAATAAGGAATTGAAACTGCAATCGTCAAGACAAAGCTGCCATTTTTTTTGTTCTCATTCCAGCCATTTTAACTCTTATCTTCTGAAACTCAGCCTACATCCTACAAATAAAGATGTTCAACAAATAATGGTGCAAGACAAAGCATTCTGATTACTATAATGAAAACAACGCCAATGATATTTTTCTACATTTTCTGTGATATTATACCTGACCTGATAATCATATTATCATTTTTATCACCTAAACTTCAAGCAATTACTTGACATCTTATGAATTAAATGGTACCTCCAAGGAAGATATATTTGGCTTTGCCGTGCTCGCTCAACTTCCCCCTACCATGCATGTATCTGCTTAACAAAAGCACACCAGTACAACGCATTTGTAGATAAATAAATACAGATACACAACCATTGATACGGTAGTGGATCACATGGGGTTGGCGCACATCACGTGCAGTATTTTATAATCGGATGAATTTGGAGGTCAGTGCCGTTCAATCTGGGCTGCTTGCCAGTATGGCGTCAGTGAGCTCGTGGATATAGCAGACTAACAATAAGAATAAAATGCGTTCTTTGGTTCATGTAGAGGTACCCGATGGCCGATGCTAACCCCGCCCCACACTGTAGGAAAGTGTAGTCCCTGATTTTGTGTGTGTTAGGAAAGTGCTGCTTTGCTAAAAAAAGAGCTGAGAGAAAAATAAACCGGTGCGGAGAGTTGTGGTGGGAGTGGGGACGAAAAAAAACAGCAAAAATAAACCGTGGATACTATTCACCAACTCAGATATTAGAAGTAGAGATACTTATGCTACTTTACTGCATCACCCTTTCCTCTTAAAGGAAAAACCAACGCAGTGCTCAAGAGGTAGCAGTCACCGAGCCGAACGTGTGCAGATCGCGTAGGTGCCGTACTTTCGATACTACGATCGGTCGGATCGTGAAGACGTACGACTACATCAACCGCGTTGTCATAACGCTTCCACTTACGGTCTACGAGGGTACGTGGACAACACTCTTCCCCTCTCCTTGCTATGCATCACCATGATAGATCTTGCGTGTGCGTAGGAATTTTTTTGAAATTACTGCGTGCCCCAACAGTGGCATCCGAGCCAGGTCTATGCGTAGATGTTATATGCACGAGTATAACACAAAGGAGTTGTGGGCGTGGGTATATACATATTGCTTGCTGTCACTAGTTGATTCTTGATTCAGCGGTATTGTTGAAGCGGCCCAGACTGGTTCTACCGATGTGCTTCGCACATAGGTGACTGGTGGGTGTCAGTTTGTCCAACTTTAGTTGAATCAGATTCAATGAATAGGGTTCTTTCTGAAGATCAAAAAGCAATCACTATACCGCGTTATGGCTTTTGATGCGTAGGTAAGAACGGTTCTTGCTCAGCCCGTAGCAGCCGCGTAAAACTTGCAACAACAAAATAGAGGACGTCTAACTTGTTTTTGCAAGGCATGTTGTGATGTGATATGGTCAAGACATGATGCTAAACTTTATTGTATGAGATGATCATGTTTTGTAACGCGGTTATCGACAACTGGCAGGAGCCATATGGTTGTCGCTTTATTGTATGAAATGCAATCGCCATGTAATTGCTTTACTTTATCACTAAGCGGTACGATAGTCGTAGAATCAATAGTTGGCGAGACGACAATGATGCTTCGATGGAGATAAAGGTGTCAAGACGGTGACGATGGTGATCATGACGATGCTTTGGACATGGAGATCAAAGGCACAAGATGATGATGGCCATATCATATCACTTGTGTTGATTACATGTGATGTTTATCCTTTATGCATCTTATTTTTCTTAGTTCGACGGTAGCATTATAAGATGATCTCTCACTAAATTTCAAGGTATAAGTGTTCTCCCTAAGTATGCATCGTTGCTACAGTTCATCGTGCCGGGACACCATGTGATGATCGGGTGTGATAAGCTCTACGTTCACATACAATAGGTGCAAGCCAGTTTTGCACACGCGGAATACTTGGGTTAAACTTGACGAGCCTAGAATATGCAGATATGGCCTCGGAACACTGAGACCGAAAGGTCGAGCGTGGATCATATAGTAGATATGATCAACATAGCGATGTTCACCATTAAAAACTACTCCATCTCATGTGATGACCGGACATGATTTAGTTGATATGGATCACGTGATCACTTAGATGATTAGAGGGATGTCTATCTAAGTGGGAGTTCTTAAGTAATATGATTAATTGAACTTTAATTTATCATGAACTTAGTCCTGATAGTATTTGCATATCTATGTTGTAGATCAATTGCTCGCATATAGCTTCCTCGTTTTATTTATGATATGTTCCTAGAGAAAACTATGTTGGAAGAAGATAGTAGAAATGATGCGGATTAGATCCGTGATCTGAGGATTATCCTCATTGCTGCACAGAAGAATTATGTCCTTGATGCACCGCTATGTAACATAACTATTGCAGGAGCAAATGCAGACGTTATGAACTTTTGACAAAGCTCGGTATGATGCTTACTTATAGTTTAGTGCACCATGCTTTACGGCTTAGAACCGAGACTTCAAAAATGTTTTTGAACGCCACAGAGCATATAAGATGTTCTAAGGGTTGAAATTGGTATTTCATACTCATGCCCGTGTCTAGAGGTAGGAGACCTCTGACAATACTTTACCTACAAGATGGAGGAGAATAGCTCAACCAGTGAGCATGTGCTCAGATTTTTCTGGGTACTACAATTGCTTGAATCAAGTGGGAGTTAATCTTCCAGATAAGATAGTAATTGACAAAGTTCTCTAGTCACTATCACCAAGTTACTAGAACTTAGTGATGAACTATAATATGCAAGGGATGACGAAAGTAATTCCTAAGCTCTTCGCGATGCTGAAATTGGCGAAGGTAGAAAACAAGAAATAGCATCAAGTGTTGATGGTTAACAAGACCACTAGTTTCAAGAAAAGGGCAAAGGGAAAGAAAGAGGAACTTCAAAGAAGAATAGCAAGCAAGTTGCTGTTCCCATGAAGATGCCCGAAGCTAGACCCAAGCCTAGAACTGAGTGCTTATACTGCAAAGGAAATGGTCACTGGAAGTGGAACTGCCCCAGATACTTGGCGGATAAGAAGGATGGCAAAGTGAACAAAGGTATATTTGATATACATTTTATTGATGTGTACTTTACTAGTGTTTATAGCAACCCCTCGGTATTTGATACTAGTTCAGCTGCTAAGAGTAGTAACTCGAAATGGGAGTTGCAAAATAAACAAAGACTATTTAAGGGCGAGGTGATGATGTGAGTTGGAAGTGATTCCAAGGTTGATAAGATCACCATCGCATACTCCCTCTACCTTCGGGATTAGTGTTGAACCTAAATAAATGTTATCTGGTGTTTGCGTTGAGCATAATATGATTGGATCATGTTTATTGCAAAACAGTTATTCATTTAAGTCAAAGAATAATTGTTGTTCTGTTTACATGAATAAAACCTTCTATGGTCATACACTTAAAATAAATGGTTTACTGAATCTCGATCGTAGCGATACACATATTCATAATATTGAAGACAAAAGATGAAAAGTTAATAATGATAGTGCAACTTATTTGTGGCACTACCGTTTAGGTCATATTGGTGTAAAGGGCATGAAGAAACTCTATGCTGATGGGCTTCTGGAATCACTTGATTATGAATCATTTGATGCTTGCGAACCATGCCTCGTGAGCAAGATGACTAAAACTCCATTCTCCGGAACAATGGAGCAAGCAATTGACTTATCAGAAATAATACATACTGATGTATGCAATCCAATGAGTGTTGAGGCTCGCGGCGGGTATCGTTATATTCTGACCTTCACAGATGATTTGAGTAGATATGGGTATATCTACTTGATGAAACATAAGTCTGAAACATTTGAAAAGTTCAAAGAATTTCAGAGTGAAGTAGAAAAATCATTGTAACAAGAAAATAAAGTTTCCGTGATCTGATCGTGTAGGAGAATATTTGAGTTACGAGTTTGGTCTTCATTTGAAACAATGCGGAATAGTTTTGCAACTCACACCACCTAGAACACCACAGCGTAATGGTGTGTGTGAACGTCATAACCGTACTTTATTAGATATATGATGCGATCTATGATGTCTCTTACCGATTTATCACTATCATTTTGGGGTTATGCATTAGAGACAGCTGCATTCACGTTAAATAGGGCACCATCAAAATCCATTGAGACAACACCTTATGAATTGTGGTTTGGCAAGAAACCCAAGTTGTCATTTCTTAAAGTTTTGGGCTGCGATGCTTATGTGAAAAAGCTTCAACCTGATAAGCTCGAACCCAGATCGGAGAAATGTTTCTTCATAGGATACCCAAAGGAAACTGTTGGGTACACCTTCTATCACAGATCCGAATGCAAGATATTCGTGAAGGAAATATGCCCTAGAGGCAATAATAAAGTTATTATTTATTTCCTTATTTCATGATAAATGTTTATTATTCATGCTAGAATTGTATTAACCAGAAACATAATACATGTGTGAATACATAGACACACAGAGTGTCACTAGCTAGTATGCCTCTACTTGACTAGCTCGTTAATCAAAGATGGTTATGTTTCCTAACCATAGATATGAGTTGTCATTTGATAAACGGGATCACATCATTAGGAGAATGATGTGATTGACTTGACCCATTCCATTAGTTTAGCACTTTATCGTTTTAGTTTACTGCTATTGCTTTCTTCATGACCTATACATGTTCCTATGACTATGAGATTATGCAACTCCCGATTACCAGAGGAACACTTTGTGTGCTACCAAACGTCACAACGTAACTGGGTGATTATAAAGGTGCTCTACAGGTGTCTCCGATGGTACTTGTTGAGTTGGCATAGATCAAGATTAGGATTTATCACTCCGATTGTCAGAGAGGTATCTCTAGGCCCTCTCGGTAATGCACATCACTATAAACCTTGCAAGCAATGCAACTAATGAGTTAGTTGCGGGATGATACATTACGTAAACGAGTAAAGAGACTTGCCGGTAACAAGATTGAACTAGGTATTGACATACCGACGATCGAATCTCGGGCAAGTAACATACCGATGACAAAGGGAACAACGTTTGTTTTTATGCGGTTTGACCGATAAAGATCTTCGTAGAATATGTAGGAGCCAATATGAACATCTAGGTTCCTCTATTGGTTATTGACTGGAGATGTGTCTCGGTCATGTCTACATAGTTCCCGAACCCGTAGGGTCCACACGCTTAACGTTCGGTGCCGATCGGTATTATGAGTTTAAGTGATTTGATGCACCAAAGGTAGTTCGGAGTCCCGGATGAGATCGAGGACATGACGAGGAGTCTCAAAATGGTCGATACATAAAGATCGATATATTGGACGACTATATTCGGACATCGGAAAGGTTCCGAGTGATTCTGGTATTTTTTGGAGTACCGGGGAGTTACGGGAATACGGGGAAGAAGTATTGGGCCTCATGGGGCAAGTGATGGAAGAGAGGAGGCAGGGCACGCGGCCCCCCTAGCCCAAACCGAATTGGACTAGGGGTGCGCCCCCCTTTCCTCCTTTCCTCCCTCTCCTTCCTTCTCCCCTTCCCCCTTCCTTTCCTCCTCCTAGTAGAAGTAGGAAAGGGGAGTCCTACTCCTACTAGGAGGAGGACTCCTCCTCCTGGCACGCCCTACAGGGGACGGCCTACCCCCTTGCTCCTTTATATACGAGGGCAGGGGGGCACCCTAGAACACACAAGTTGATCATTGATTCCTTAGCCGTGTGCGGTGCCCCCTCCACCATAATCCACTTCGATCATATCGTAGTGGTGCTTAGGCGAAGCCCTGCGTCGGTAGCAACAACATCGCCGTCATCACGCCGTCGTGCTGACATAACTCTTCCGTCAAGCTCCGCTGGATCGAAGTTCGTGGGACATCATCGAGCTGAACGTGTTCTGAACTCGGAGGTGCCGTGCGTTTGGTACTTGGATCGGTCGGATCGTGAAGACGTTCGACTACATCAACCACGTTCTCATAACGCTTCTGCTTACGGTCTACGAGGGTACATGGACGATACTCTTCCCTCTCGTTGCTATGCATCACCATGATCTTGCGTGTGCGTAGGAATTTTTTTGAAATTACTACGTTCCCCAACAGTGGCATCCGAGCCAGGTTTATGCGTAGATGTTATATGCACGAGTAGAACACAAGTGATTTGTGGGCGATACAAGTCATACTGCTTACCAACATGTCATACTTTGGTTCGGCAGTATTGTTGGATCAAGTGGCCCAGACCGACATTACGTGTACGCTTACACGAGACTGGTTCTACTGACGTGCTTTGCACACAGGTGGCTGGCGGGTGTCAGTTTCTCCAACTTTAGTTGAACCGAGTGTGACTACGCCCGGTCCTTGTTGAAGGTTAAAACAACACTAACTTGACGAAATATCGTTGTGGTTTTGATGCGTAGGTAAGAATGGTTCTTGCTCAGCCCGTAGCAGCCACGTAAAACTTGCAACAATAAAGTAGAGGACGTCTAACTTGTTTTTGTAGGGCATGTTGTGATGTGATATGGTCAAGACATGATGCTAAATTTTATTGTATGAAATGATCATATTTTGTAACACAGTTATCGGCAACTGGCAGGAGCCATATGGTTGTCGCTTTATTGTATGAAATACAATCGCCATGTAATTGCTTTACTTTATCACTAAGCGGTAGCGATAGTCATGGAGACAATAGTTGGCGTGACGACAATGATGCTTCGATGGAGATCAAGGTGTCAGCCGGTGACGATGGTGATCATGAAGGTGCTTTAGAGATGGAGATCACAGTCACAAGATGATGATGGCCATATCATATCACTTATATTGATTGCATGTGATGTTTATCCTTTATGCATCTTATTCTGCTTGATCGACGGCAGCATTATAAGATGATCTCTCACTAAATTTCAAGGTACAAGTGTTCTCCCTGAGTATGCACTATTGCCGAAGTTCGTCGTGCCGAGACACCACGTGATGATCGGGTGTGATAAGCTCTACGTTCACATACAACGGGTGCAAGCCAGTTTTGCACACGTAGAAATACTCGGGTTAAACTTGATGAGCCTAGCATATGCAGATATGGCCTCGGAACACTGAGACCGAAAGGTCGAGCGTGAATCATATAGTAGATATGATCAACATAGTGATGTTCACCATTGAAAACTACTCCATTTCACGTGATGATCGGTCATGGTTTAGTTGATATGGATCATGTGATCACTTAGATGATTAGAGGGATGTCTATCTAAGTGGGAGTTCTTAAATATGATTAATTGAACTTTAATTTATCATGAACTTAGTACCTGATAGTATTTTGCATGTCTATGTTGTTGTAGATAGATGGCCCGTGTTGTTGTTCCATTAAATTTTAATGCGTTCCTTGAGAAAGCAAAGTTGAAAGATGATGGTAGCAATTACACGGACTGGGTCTGTAACTTGAGGATTATCCTCATTGCTGCTAATACGTCTCCGTCGTATCTACTTTTCCAAACAATTTTGCCCTTGTTTTGGACTCTAACTTGCATGATTTAAATGGAACAAACCCGGACTGACGCTGTTTTCAGCAGAATTGCCATGGTGTTATTTTTGTGCAGAAATAAAAGTTCTCGGAATGACCTGAAAATCAATGGAGAATTATTTTGGAATATATAAAAAATACTGGAAGAAGAATCCACGTCAGGGGGGCCCCCTGACGCTCCATCGAACACAACCTTGACTCCATATATTCACTTTCGGGGAGAAAAAAATAAGAGAGAAGGATTCATCGCGTTTTACAATACAGATCCGCCGCCAAGCCCTAAACTCTCTCGGGAGGGCTGATCTGGAGTTCGTTCGGGGCTCCAGAGAGGGGAATCCGTCGCCATCGTCATCATCAACCTTCATCCATCACCAATTTCATGATGCTCACCGCCGTGCGTGAGTAATTCCATCGTAGGCTTGCTGGACGGTGATGGGTTGGATGAGATTTATCATGTAATCGAGTTAGTTTTGTTAGGGTTTGATCCCTAGTATCCACTATGTTCTGAGATTGATGTTGCTATGACTTTGCTATGCTTAATGCTTGTCACTAGGGCCCGAGTGCCATGATTTCAGATATGAACCTATTATGTTTTCATCAATATATGAGAGTTTTTGATCCTATCTTGCAAGTCTATAGTCACCTACAATGTGTGATGATCCGGCAACCCGGAAGTGAAAATAGTCGGGACCACTTCCAGTGATGACCGTAGTCTGAGGAGTTCATGTATTCACTATGTGTTAATGCTTTGGTCTGATGCTCTATTAAAAGGAGGCCTTAATATCCCTTAGTTTCCAGTAGGACCCCGCTGTGATGCCCGGGTAGTTAAGCTACAATAACCCTCTGCTAATGATGCCACATCACTTCGATTACTGTTGCTAATTTCGCGTTAGTTCGAAACCGATTCAATTTCAAGTTCCAAAAACAAGTCAAAATTTATTTCTTCAAACTGATAAGGAAAAATGTTCGATGGATTGAAAATATTCCCTAACTGTTTGTCATGTAGGAGCCAACCTCTTTTGAATATTTAAAGTTGGCCCTAACCTATTTAAAACTAAATCACCAGTAATTATTTGAACCATTTCAATTTAAACAAATAATTAAACTATTCAAAATAATTTGGAACTTTGTGTTCTGCTTCAAAACCTTGCCTAGTATTTATGTGCTAAGTGGCACATTTAACTATACTCATTTATTAGATGAACAAAAATAAAAAACTGTAAAGAAAAAAACAAAATAGAAAATAAACAAAGGCTAGAAAGGCCCCCCTGTTGGGCCGTGGCCCAGCTGGCCACCAGGCCAGGCCCAACCGGCCACCCACTCCCCCCATAATCCCCCCGCTAGCCCAAACCCTAACCTAACCGCACCCCTCCCCCCAACGAATGAATCCCTCTCCTCCCCCTGTTCCTCCCGATCTAGATCGGGAGAACTGCCCCCGACGCCGCCGGTTGCCGCCTCGCCGCGCCTTCGTCCTCCCCCGCGGAGTAACCTCGCTGGCACCACCCCTCCGGGCCTCCTTCCTCTTCCTCCTGCACCGCATCGTCGTCCCCGAGCTCCACGCGCGCTCCTCCATGACGTTCGCCATCGCCCGAAGCCGACTCATCTGACCGCTTTGTCGCCGGACCTCCTCCTCTACGTCGTAGACCTCGTCCCCGTCTCCACCTCGTGCCCCACTGCCGTTGCCCTACGAATCACCGTGAGCCCGCGCCCCCCTCTCTCTCTCGCTTGCGCGCTTGCGTCGCCTGTCGCCGCGCGCCGACCACGTTGTCTGCCGCGCCTCGTCTCTCCCGCTCACCACGCCGCGCCACCCCACCGCATGCGCCCGCCCGCGGCGACCGCGCCACCCAGCACGCGCGCTCGCGCTGATCGCGGCCTTGTTCCCTACTGCTTGCCCGCGTCGCCGTAGCCTCCCCTGTTGCCTCCTATGCCTGCCCACGTCGGCGCCGCCCGCCCCGCGCTCCACCCCGGGGCTGACACCCTGCCGCTGCACCGGCCACCGCCGCGCCCCGCTCTCCCACCTTCCCCATGCGCCGCCAAGCCGCTCTACCCACGCTGGCCGCTCGTGCGTCGTGACTTCCCATGGCCACGCTCTCACCTGCGCACCACCGCTCCTGCTGCATGTTGCTTGCCGCGGCTCACCCGCCTGTTGCCGCGCTTGCCCGCCTGCTGCCACTGGCCGCTTCTGCTTGCTCCGTCCACGCGCCCGCGACGCTTGGCCGCCTCGCCGCCGCCCTCCGTTCGTCGCTCCGGTCGGCTGGCCATGCGCCATGGCTGTCGGTCCGCCCGCGCGTGCTCGTGTCCAGGTGACCCGGCGCCCGCGCCCGGAACCGCTGACCGGCGCCCGCTATGGCCCTCTAGGCCACTGACTAGGGGCCCCTCGCCCCCTGAAATGAGAACGTAAAAAGGGAATAATAAAATAATAATAATAAATATAATTAATTAATTAAGTTAATTAATCATGTTTAGTTAATCTAATTAATTAGTTAGTTTAGTTAAACAGTAATTAGATTAGTTAAACCCTAATTAAACTAAACAGTCAATGACGAACGAGACCCACATGTCAGTTGACCAGTCAACTCCTCTGTTGACTGCTGACGTCATGTTGATGTCAGCATGCACTGTTTTGGATAATGTTGAATTTAAATAATTAAATAAATCCTAAAATGTTTTAAATTTTTTAAAATTAATATAAAATAAACCATAGCTCGGATGGGAAAACTTTGTACATGAAAGTTTCTCAGAACGACGAGACGAATCCGGATACGCAGCCCGTTCGTCTGCCACGCATCCCTAGCATAGCAAACACGCAACTTTCCCCCTCCGGTTCATTTTTCCGAAAATGCGAAACACCGGGGATCTTTTCCCGAATGTTTCCCCCCTTCACCGGTACCACCTCATACCGCATTAGGGCACCCCTAACACCGCTACTTGTCATGTCATGCATCGCTATGCATCTGTTTGCTTAATATTTATTGCTTCTTCCCCCTCTTCTCTCGCTAGACACCGAGACCGACGCCGCTGCTACCCAGTACGACTACGGTGTTGATGACCCCTCTCTCTTGCCAGAGCAACCAGGCAAGCCCCCCTTGATCACCAGATATCACCTACTCTTCTCTCTACTACTTGCATTAGAGTAGTGTAGCATGTTACTGCTTTCTGTTAATCCTATTCTGATGCATAGCCTGTCATTGTTGCTACAACTGTTGATACCTTACCTGCAATCCTAAATGCTTAGTATAGGATGCTAGATTATCATCAGTGGCCCTATATTCTTGTCAGTCTGCCATGCTATACTATTGGGCCGTGATCACGTTGGGTGTTGATCATGGGTAAATACATACATATATACATGCTATACAGGTGGTGACTAAAGTCGGGTCAGCTCGTTGAGTACCCGCAAGTGATTCTGATGTGGGGGCTGAAGGGGCAGGTGGCTCCATCTAGGTAGTGGTGGGCCTGAGTTTCCGATGGCCCCCGACTGTTACTTTGTGGCAGAGCGACAGGGCAGGTTGAGACCACCTAGGAGAGAGGTGGGCCTGGCCCTGGCCGGCGTTCGCGGTTACTTCAAAACACGCTTAACGAGATCTAGGTATTTGATCTGAGTCTGGCTACTGGCCTATACGCACTAACCAACTACGCGAGAACAGTTATGGGCACTCGATGTCGTGGTATCAGCCGAAGCCTTTGTGACGTCAGCGACTGAGCAGCGCGCGCCGGGTTGGACCGCGTAACGCAACTTCCTTTGTAACGGAGGTTGCTAGGTCTGCTCATCGGCCGCCCTCGCAACATGCAGGTGTGCAATGGGTGATGGGCTCAGACCCCTGCGCCATAGGATTTAGACCGGCGTGCTGACCTCTCTGTTGTGCCTAGGTAGGGCTGCGACGTGTTGATCTTCCGAGGTCGGGCATGACCCAGACAAGTGTGTCCGGACAAAGGGGATCGAGCGTGTTGGGAAATGTGGTGCACCCCTGTAGGGAAGTTAATCTATTTGAATAGCCGTGATCTTCGGTAACAGGACGACTTGGAGTTGTACCTTGACCTTATGACAACTAGAACTAGATACTTAATAAAACACATCCTTCCAAGTGCCAGATACAACCGGTGATCGCTCTCTCACAGGGCGACGAGGGGAGGATCATCGGTTAGGATTATGCTAT
The DNA here is from genome assembly GCF_003073215.2 of Triticum urartu. Taxonomy (NCBI): domain Eukaryota; kingdom Viridiplantae; phylum Streptophyta; class Magnoliopsida; order Poales; family Poaceae; genus Triticum; species Triticum urartu. The sequence goes on along the minus strand of NC_053027.1, from coordinate 113,118,133 downwards.
GCGACGTTACTTGGTGAACTTACCATCTACTCTCTTCTTCTGCTGCAAGATGGAGGTTACCAGAAGCGTAGTCTTTGATAGGACTAGCTACCCCCCTCTTATTCCGGCATTCTGCAGTTCAGTCCACATATGTTACCCCTTTTCCATTTGATACCAATGCATACATATTAGTGTAGCTCCTTGCTTGCGAGTACTTTGGATGAGTACTCACGGTTGCTTTGCTCCCCCTTTTCCCCCTTTTCTATACCCGATTGCTGCGACCAGACGATGGAGCCCAGGAACCAGACGCCACTGTCGATGATGACTACTACTACTCGGGAGGTGCCTACAACTACGTGCAGCCCGCTGACGACGACCAGGAGTAGTTTAGGAGGATCCCAAGCAGGAGGCATACGCCTCTTTCGATTTGTATCCCATTTTGTGCTAGCCTTCTTAAGGCAAACTTGTTTAACTTATGTCTGTACTCAGATGTTGTTTGCTTCCGCTGACTCGTCTATGATCGAGCTCTTATATTCGAGCCCTCGAGGCCCCTGGCTTGTAATATGATGCTTGTATGACTTATTTTATTTGTAGAGTTGTGTTGTGATATCTTCCCGTGAGTCCCTGATCTTGATCGTACACGTTTGCGTGTATGATTAGTGTACGGTCAAATCGGGGGCGTCACACCCGCTGCCACGGGAGGGTAGGACAAAAGATGGCATGCAAGTTCTTTTCCATAAGCACGTATGACTATATTCAGAATACATGCCTACATTACATTGATGAATTGGAGCTAGTTCTGTGTCACCCTATGTTATGACTGTTACATGATGAACCGCATCCAGCATAATTCTCCATCACCGATCCATTGCCTACGAGCTTTCCATATATTGTTCTCCGCTTATTTACTTTTCCGTTGCTATTGTTATGCTCTCTATAAAACACCAAAAATATTACTTTTGCTACTGTTACCTTTTACCACCGTTACCACTACTATCATATTACTTTGCCACTAAATACCTTGCTGTAAATATTAAGTTTCCAGGTGTGGTTGAATTGACAACTCAGCTGCTAATACTTGAGAATATTCTTTGGCTCCTAATACGTCTCCAACGTATCTATAATTTTTGATTGCTCCATGCTATATTATCTACTATTTTGAGCAATATTGGGCTTTATTTTCCACTTTTATATTATTTTTGGGACTAACCTATTAACCGGAGGCCCAACCCAGATTTGCTGTTTTATGCCTATTTCAGTGTTTCAAAGAAAAGGAATATCAAACGGAGTCGAAACGGAACGAAATCAACTGGAGAAGTTATTTTTGGAAGGAAACCTACCGGATAGACTTGGACCCTACGTCAGAAGATGAAGGAGGAGCTCACGAGGGTAGGGGGCGCGCCCACCCCCCTAGGGCGCGCCCCCTGCCTCGTGGCCCCCCTTCGGTCCACCGACTTACTCCTTTCACCCATATATACCTACGTATCGTAAAACTTCCAGAAGAGACAATAGATCGGGAGTTCCACTGCCAGAAGCCTCCGTAGCCACCGAAAGCCAATCTAGACCCGTTCCGGCTCCCTGCCGGAGGGGGAATCCTTCTCCGGTGGCCATCTTCATCATCTCGGTGCTCTCCATGACGAGGAGGGAGTAGTTCTCCCTCGGGGCAGAGGGTACGTACCAGTAGTTATGTGTTTGATCTCTCTCTCGTGTTCTTGATTTGGCACGATCTTGATGTATCGCGAGCTTTGCTATTATAGTTGGATCTTATGTTTCTCCTCCCCCTCTTCTCTCTTGTAATGAATTGAGTTTCCCCTTTGAAGTAATCTTATCGGATTGAGTCTTTAAAGATTTGAGAACACTTGATGTATGTCTTGCCGTGTGTATCTGTGGTGACAATGGGATATCACGTGATTCACTTGATGTATGTTTTGGTGATCAACTTGCGGGTTCCGCCCATGAACCTATGCATAGGGGTTGGCACATGTTTTCGTCGTGATTCTCCGGTAGAAACTTTGGGGCATTCTCTAAGGTCCTTTGTGTTGGTTGAATAGATGAATCTGAGATTGTGTGATGCATATCGTATAATCATGCCCACGGATACTTGAGGTGACATTGGAGTATCTAGGTGACATTAGGGTTTTGGTTGATTTGTATCTTAAGGTGTTATTCTAGTACAAACTCTAGGGCTGTTTGTGACACTTATAGGAATAGCCCAACGGATTGATTGGAAAGAATAACTTTGAGGTGGTTTCGTACCCTACCATAATCTCTTCGTTCGTTCTCCGGTATTAGTGACTTTGGAGTGACTCTTTGTTGCATGTTGAGGGATAGTTATGTGATCCAATTATGCTATTATTGTTGAGAGGACTTGCACTAGTGAAAGTATGAACCCTAGGCCTTGTTTACCATCATTGCAATACCATTTACGCTCACTTTTACCATTAGTTACCTTGCTGTTTTTATAATTTCAGATTACAAATACGTTTATCTACTATCCATATACCACTTGTATCACCATCTCTTCGCCGAACTAGTGCACCTATACAATTTACCATTGTATTGGGTGTGTTGGGGACACAAGAGACTCTTTGTTATTTGGTTGCAGGGTTGCTTGAGAGAGACCATCTTCATCCTACGCCTCCTACGGATTGATAAACCTTAGGTCATCCACTTGAGGGAAATTTGCTACTGTCCTACAAACCTCTGCACTTGGAGGCCCAACAACGTCTACAAGAAGAAGGTTGTGTAGTAGACATCAGCTCCCCTTGTGTCGAATCAATAAATTTGGGTTGAATATTCTACCCTCGAAAACTATTGCGATCCCCTATACTTGTGGGTTATCAAGACTATTTTCTGGCACCATTGCTGGGGAGCATAGCTCTATTCTTTGAGTCACTTGGGATTTATATTTGCTTATCATTATGAAGAACTTGAAATATCCATGAACCAAGATTTATCCCTCAACTACAAGGGGAGGGAAGGAACTGCCATCTAGCTCTGCACTTGATTCACCTTCTGTTTTGAGTAAGCTTGCGACACCTAAACCTCCTTCTGCTATTAATTCTGATATGTCGCATGTTATTGATGATGCCACTTCTGCAATGCATGATACTTATGATGAAACTACTTCTATGCTTGATACTACTGTGCCACTTGGCGAATTTCTTGATGAACAACTTGCTAGGGCTAGAGAGAATGAAATTATTGAAACTGATAATATTGATGAAAGTGATGATGAAGATTCTCCCCCTAGATATGAATTGCCTGTTGTTCTTGAGGGTTATGTTATGATTGAAGAAATTGCTAGAGACTTTCTTGCTTGCAATGATAGGAGTGATCTTAAGAAACTTTTAGCTAAGCTGAAACAAAAAACTATGAATGCTAGAATGAAATATGATCCTGCTTATGCTACTTCACCTATCTTTGTTACTGATAAGGATTATGAATTCTCTATCGACCCTGATATAATTACTTTGGTTGAATCTGATCCTTTCTATGGCTATGAATCTAAAACTGTTGTGACACATCTTACTAAATTAAATGAATATAGCCACCCTGTTCACTAATGATGAGAAAACTCGCTACTATTATATCCTTAAGATATTTCCGTTCTCATTAAAGGGTGATGCTAAGATATGGTTTAATTCTCTCAATCCTGGTTGTGTGCGTAGTCCCCAAGATATGATTTATTACTTCTGTGCTAAATATTTCCCCGCTCATAAGAAACAAGCTGCTTTAAGGGAAATATATAATTTTGTGCAAATTGAAGAAGAGAGTCTCCCACAAGCTTGGGGGAGGCTTCTCCAATTACTTAATGCTTTGCCTGATCATCCTCTTAAGAAAAATGAAATACTTGATATCTTTTATAATGGACTAACCGATGCTTCCAGAGACCACCTAGATAGTTGTGCTGGTTGTGTTTTCAGGGAAAGAACACCAGATGAAGCTGAAATTTTATTGAATAATATGTTGGCCAATGAAAATAATTGGAAACTTCCTGAGCCAACCCCTAAGACAACTCCAAAGAAAAGGGGTGTTCTATTTCTCAGTCATGTAGATATGCAAGAGGCAAAGAAGTCTATGAAGGAAAAAGGTATAAAAGCTGAAGATGTTAAGAATTTACCTCCTGTTGAATAAATACATGGTCTTAATTTACCGCCTGTTGAAGAAATACATGGTTTTAATCCATCACCTATTGAAGAAACACATGGTCTTGATAACCCGACACAGGTAGTAAAGGTAAATTCTCTCTATAGATATGATAAAGCTGAAATCCCTCCTACTAAGTTTGCTAGCCAATGTTTGGATGAGTTTGATAACTTTATGGTTAAGCAAGAAGACTTCAATGCTTATTTTGGTAGAGAATTAAAACGCAATGCTTATATGATTGAACACTTGAGTGATTATATGTCCAGAGTTAAAGGTGAACTTAAACTCATTTGCAAACATGCTTCTATGGTTACCACTCAAGTAGAACAAGTACTTAAAGCTCAGAATGATCTGCTCAATGAATTAAATAGTAAGAAAAATGATAATGCTATTAGAGTTATGACTAGAGGTGGTAAAATGACTCAGGAACCTTTGTATCCTGAGGGCTATCCTAAGAGAATTGAGCAATATTCTCATAGGAATAATATTGATGCACCTAGTCCTTCTAAGAGGAAGAAAAAGAAAAATGATAGGACTTTGCATGCTTCTAGTGAACCTGTTGATGACACACCTGAGAATCCCAATGATATTTCTATTTCTGATGCTGAAACCCAATCTGGTAATGAACATGAACCTAGTGATAATGTTAATGATGATGTTCATGTTGATGCTCAACCTAGCGATGATAATGAGGTTGAAACCGAACCTGCTGTTGATCTTGATAACCCACAATCAAAGAATCAACGTTATGATAAGAGAGACTTTGTTGCTAGGAAGCACGGTAAGGAAAGAGAACCATGGGTTCAAAAACCCATGCCTTTTCCTCCCAAACCATCCAAGAAAAAGGATGATGAGGATTTTGAGCGCTTTTCTGAAATGATTAGACCTATCTTTTTGCATATGTGATTAACTGATATGCTCAAAATGAATCCTTATGCTAAGTATATGAAAGAAATTGTTACAAATAAAAGAAAGATACTGGAAGCTGAAATTTCCACCATGCTTTCTAATTACACTTTTAAGGGTGGAATACCTAAGAAACTAGGAGATCCAGGAGTACCCACTATACCATGCTCCATTAAAAGATATTATGTTAGAACTGCCTTATGTGATCTTGGAGCCGGTGTTAGTATTATGATTCTCTCTTTATATCGTAGACTTGATTTGAATAAGTTGACACCTACTGAAATATCTTTGCAAATGGCTGATAAATCAACTGCTATACCTGTCGGTATTTGTGAGGATGTGCCTGTTGTGGTTGCAAACGTTACTATTTTAATAGACTTTGTTATTCTTGATATTCCCAAGGACGATAGTATGTCTATTATTCTTGGAAGACCTTTTTTGAATACTGCAGGGGCTGTTATAGATTGCAACAAAGGCAATGTCACTTTTCATGTTAATGGCAATGAGCATACGGTACACTTCCCGAGGAAACAACCTCAATTTCATAGTATAAACTCTATTGGAAAAATTCCATCGATTATTTTTGGAGGTTTTGAATTTCCTCTACCTACTGTCAAGACGAAATATGATATTCTTATTATTGGGGACATGCATATCCCGTTGAGGTAACATAGTGTTATTCAAAATTTCTCCGGTTTCATGTTACTCGAAATGAGTGTGTTAACAAGACCTGATCAACCTTGTTAGTGGATTCCTTTTGATGACCATGAGATGGATGAAGTTAGAAAACACAACTTTCTGTACCCTCTTTTTACTTTCTGTTATTTATATTAAATAGAGCAAAAATAGTATTTTTCTGTCTATTTTTTGAATTATCCATGCAATAAAAAATACCCCGAAAATAAAAGTTCTCCAAATGCCCTGAAATTTAAATATGATTTTTTCTGGAATATTTGAGAATATCTGGCACTGAGAACACAACAGGGGGAGCAAGCACCTAGCCACGAGGGTCCAGGGCGCGCCCCCTGCCTCGTGGGCCCATGGTGGCTCCCCTCCACTTATTCCAGCCACCACACACTCCTTCTTCCTCCCAAAAGAAGCACCAACCAGCTCAAGCACGAGTTCTAGCTCATTTTGCTGCGATTTTCGATCTCCTTGCTCAAATCACCTCTCACAAAACTGCTTTGGGGGATTGTTCCTTGGTATGTGACTCCTCCAATGGTCCAATTAGTTTTTGTTCTAGTGCTTTGTTCATTGCAATTTTTTGCTACCTAGGTGACCATGTTCTTGAGCTTGCATGTCAAATTTATATGGTTCCAAGTAGTTCTAATGCATGATATAGTCTCTAGGCACTTGTAGGAGTAGTTGCTATCAATTTTGTTGAATTTGGTTCACTTTTATTTTTAATTTACTAAAATTTCAGAAATTTTTTTGAGGAAGAAATATGTTTAGGAAAATGTACCAAGGTGGTCCTTCAAGGAAGCAAGGACTCAGGCTCGCAATACACGATGCCGACGATGAACCGCCGAGGGAAGCTCAGGTGCGGGCTTGTGAATGGCCGTCAGAGGACTTTATGGATCGAGCAGGAATCAAGAAAGAATTTAATGCGTATGTGTGTAATGCCGATCTTGAGAGCTTCGAGGCAGATAAGTGCCGCCAATACCACTATCTCACTGATTCCTTTGTGAGAAGGTTTGAATTTTCATCATCACGCAATTCTCAAACTGTCCTATTTGATCTTTATGAAAATTCTTATACTATGGACTTAGAGGATTTTAATACTACTTGCAAACTTCCACAAACGGGCAGCACTAGTGAACCTCACAAATCTGAGTTTAGAGATTTTCTTGCTAGTATAACTGTGGGGGAATATAGAGATATAACACAAGCTACCATAGGGAGCATTCATTTTCCTGCTATATATTATTTTTCTCTCTTCATAGGTAGGTGCATAAATGGTAAGGATGAAGCATGTCACATGTGTGTCCCTAACCTCAGTGTTCTCAGGAGTGCTGTATTAGGAGATGAACATTATAATTTGGGAGCCATTGTTGCACGTAGGTTGCATAATAATAGATTTAATGGAGATTTCTTTAGTGGAATTTATGCAACCCGTCTAGCTAATTTTATTGATATACTCATACGTGGGTATGATATTGAGTTGCCTCCTGTTTATTTAGATTATAAGAGTATGGTAGCACATGATTTTATTGTTAAGAATAGGGAAAAGGCGCTGAAGTACAAATTAATATTTGGTAAAAATAATCCTGAAACTATTACCTTGCCTGCTCCTTCCTTGTTTGATTTATCTGCAGGCAAGTACCTTGTTCTGTTGGAGGCCATTCACGCCTACCGGAACCCTACATCAGCTACAGAGCCAGAGCCGGAACCACAATTTGATCCTCCACGACAGTCTGATTACCAGTGGGATCCAAAGGTGATTGCCAACCAGTGGCAATCCAAGGCTTCTTCACAGTACGACCCCAGCTATAACTTTGGATATCCGCCAGGCCAGCCGTGGCAATAGACCAACTTAAGCCAAAATCCTAAGCTTGGGGGAGTACGTATTTCTCACCAACATTACATTTATGTTCGCACACTCATTGCTAGTTGTCAGTGCTCATACTTTTTCATTGTATCATCCATGCTAGTTTATTTTCCTTTTTATGCTTTCTTCTTGTGTGTTTCATAAACCTTAATAAAAACAAAAAAAATAGTTGTAGCTTTTAATTAGTTTACTTTCCATGCTTGTAGTAGTAACTAAAAAGAAAACCCAAAAAGATTTCTCGTTCTTCTTTTGCTTGTTGGGAGCTTTCCCATGTAAATAGTTTTGTTTCTTTTCTTTGGGGTCGAGAGGAGAAGACCATAATTAAAATGTTAAAGTGGCTCTTATATGCATTATTGTTGATCTGACAAAGAGCCCATATTACCTTGTCTTCTCTCTTGAATTGAATGCTTGCAGATTCCAGCTTAGTCCAATGCACGTACACTATTATTATTATCCACACTATTCGGTCGTGCAAGTGAAAGGCAATAATGATGATTATATGATGAACTTATTGAGATGAGAAAAGCTGGTATGAACTCGACCTCTCTTGTTTTTGTAAATATGATTAGTTCATCGTTCCTGATTCAGCCTATTATGAATAAACATGTTTGCAATGACAATTAGAGATTATAGTTGCTTATGCCATGCTTAATTAGCTAGGAGCTTATAATGGTTTACCTTGCGTGCCAACATGCTATTAAAATGGTTGTGCTGTGGTATGATAGGGTGGTATCCTCTTTTAAACGATTCGAGTGGCTTGACTTGACACATGTTCACGCATGTAGTTGAAACAAAATCAACATAGCCTCTACGATATTTATGCTCATGGTGCATTATATCCTACTCATGCTTGCATTCGGTGTTGATTAACTTTAATGCATGTTCATGATTGTTGTCGCTCTCTAGTTGGTCGCTTCCCAGTCTTTTGCTAGCAGCTACCTCTTGAGCACTGCGTTGGTTTTCCCTTGAAGAGGAAAGGGTGATGCAGCAAAGTAGCGTAAGTATTTCCCTCGGTTTTTGAGAACCAATGTATCAATCCAGTAGGAGATCACGCTCAAGTCACACGCACCTACACAAACGAATAAGAACCTCGCAACCAACGCGATAAAGGGGTTGTCAATCCCTTCATGGTCACTTACGAGAGTGAGATCTGATAGGTATGATAAGATATTATTTTTGGTATTTTTATGATAAAGAGAAATAAAAGATGCAAAGTAAAATAAATAGCAATAGAAATAACTAAGTGTTGGAAGATTAATATGATAGAAAATAGACCCGGGGGCCATAAGTTTCACTAGTTGCTTCTCTCAAGAGCATAAGTATTATGGTGGGTAAACGAATTACTGTCGAGCAATTGATAGAATTGAGCATAGTTATGAGAATATGTAGGTATGATCATGTATATAGGCATCACATCCGAGACAAGTAGACCGAAACGATTCTGCATCTACTACTATTACTCCACACATCGACCACTATCCAGCATGCATCTAGAGTATTAAGTTCAAGAGAAAAGAGAAATGCTTTAAGGAAGATGACATGATGTAGAGGGGTAAACTAATGCAATATGATGTAAACCCCATCTTTTTATCCTCGATGGCAACAATACAATACATATCGGTTCCCTTTCTGTCACTGGGATCGAACACTGCAAGATTGAACCTAAAGCTAAGCACATCTCCCGTTGCAAGAAAGATCAAACTAGGAGGCCAAACCAAACTGATAATTCAAAGAGACTTGTAAAGATAAACCAATCATACATAAAATAATTCAGAGGAGAATCAAATATTGTTCATAGATAATCTGGATCATAAACCCACAATTCATCGGATCTCGACAAACACACCGCAAAAGAAGATTACATCAAATAGATCTCCAAGAAAATCGAGGAGAACTTTGTATTGATATCCAAAGAGAGAGAGAGAAAAAGCCATCTAGATAATAACTATGGACCCGTAGGTCTCAAGTAAACTACTCACACATCACCGGAGAGGCCATGGAGTTGGTGTAGAGGCCCTCCGTGATCGATGCCCCCTCCGGTGGAGCTCCGGGAAAGGCCCCAAGATGGGATCTCTCGGGTACAGAAGGTTGCGGCGGTGGAGGGTGCTCCTGGATGTTTGGGGGGGTACGTGGATATATATAGGAGGAAGAAGTACGTCGGTGGAGCAACGGAGGGCCCACGAGGGTGGAGGGCGCGCCCAGGGGGGTAGGCGCGCCCCCTGCCTCGTGCCTTCCTCCATTGTTTCTTGACGCACACTCCAAGTCTCCTAGATCATGTTCATTGAGAAAATCACGTTCCCGAAGGTTTCGTTCCCGTTTGGACTCCATTTGATATTCATTTTCTTCGAAACCCTAAATAGGCAAAAAACAACAATTTGGGCTCGGCCTCCGATTAGTAGGTTAGTCCCAAAAATGATATAAAAGTGTAAAATAAAGACCATTAACATCCAAAATAGATAATATAATAGCATGGAGCAATCAAAAAAATATAGATATGTTGGAGATGTATCACTAGCCTTCACCTGTACTAAGCGGGAATACTGCTTGTGCATCCAATTCCATAAACCCCAAAGTTATTCCATATGAGTCCACCATACCTACCTATATACGGTATCTACCTGCCGTCCCAAGCAAATTTGTATGTGCCAAACTCTAAACCCTCAAATAAACATTCTGTTCTGTATGCTCGAATAGCTCGTGTATCAACTAGGGTTGTCCGTATCTTCCATGTTAGGCGGGTTATTCTCAAGAGGAGTGGACTCCGCTCCTCACTCACGAGAAAATGGTTGGTCACCGGGATGCCTAGTCCCATGCTTTATGCAAATCAAATCAAAATAATTGCAAACCAAACTCCCCCGGGACTGTTGTTAGTTGGAGGCACTCGTTTTTTCGAGCAAGCCATGGATTGATGCTTGTTGGTGGAGGGGGAGTATAAACTTTACCATTCTGTTTGGGAACCGCCTATAATGTGTGTAGCATGGAAGATATCGCCATCTCTTGGTTGTTTTTTTGACAATGAAAGTATGCCGCTCAAAATATTATTTATATCTATTTCAAAGTCGAGCTCTGGCACCTCTACAAATCCCCGCTTCCCTCTGCGAAGGGCCTATCCATTTACTTTTATGTTGAGTCATCATCCTCTTATTAAAAAGCACCAGTTGGAGAGCACCGCTGTCATTTGCATCCATTACTGTTAGTTTACATTGAGTATGACTTGATTGGATCTATTTTACCATGAATTACAATGTCTAGTCAGCCCTTGATCTTTAAAGGTGCTCTGCATTTATATTTGGGTCTCAGAAAGGGCTAGCGAGATACCATCTTGTTATATCATATCATGATTGTTTTGAGAAAGTGTTTTCATCCAAGATTTATTATTATTGCTTGCTAGTTGATTATGCCATTGATATGAGTAAACATGAGACCTAAATGTTATTGTGAATATGGTTAGTTCATAATCTTTGCTGAAAACTTGAATGCTGGCTTTACATATTTACATCAACAAGAGCAAACAGAGTTTGTAAATTTCTTTCTTTATCACTTTCAGTTTATCAACTGAATTGCTTGAGGACAAGCAAAGGTTTAAGCTTGGGGGAGTTGATACGTCTCCGTCGTATCTACTTTTCCAAACACTTTTGCCCTTGTTTTGGACTCTAACTTGCATGATTTGAATGGAACTAATCCGGACTAACGCTGTTTTCAGCAGAATTGCCATGGTGTTATTTTTGTGCAGAAATAAAAGTTCTCGGAATGACCTGAAAATCAACGGAGAATTATTTTGGAATATATGAAAAATACTGGAAGAAGAATCCACGTCAGGGGGGCCTCCACCTGTCCACAAGGGTGGGGGGCACGCCCCCTGCCTCATGGCCCCCCTGATGCTCCACCGACCTCAACCTTGACTCCATATATTCACTTTCGGGGAGAAAAAAAATAAGAGAGAAGGATTCATCGCGTTTTACAATACGGAGCCGCCGGCAAGACCTAAACTCTCTCGGGAGGGCTGATCTGGAGTCCATTCGGGGTTCCGGAGAGGGGAATCCGTCGCCATCGTCATCATCAACCTTCCTCCATCACCAATTTCATGATGCTCACCGCCGTGCGTGAGTAATTCCATCGTAGGCTTGCTGGACGGTGATGGGTTGGATGAGATTTATCATGTAATCGAGTTAGTTTTGTTAGGGTTTGATCCCTAGTATTGTAACACCCCGGATGTAACTTTCCCTATTTGTACTCCAACTCTTGCCGTTTCCGGCGTTAAGTTATATTTATTTCCTCGGGTTCGGGTTTTGTCGCCGTGTGTTGTTGTCATTGTCATGCATCTCATATCATGTCATCATGTGCATTGCATTTGCATACGTGTTCATCTCATGCATTCGAGCATTTTCCCCGTTGTCCGTTTTGCATTCCGGCGCTTCGTTCTCCTCCGGTGGTCATTTCTAGCTTTCTTTCATGTGTGGGGATCAAAATTTCCGGATTGGACCGAGACTTGCCAAGCGGCCTTGGTTTACTACCGGTAGACCGCCTGTCAAGTTTCGTATCATTCGGACTTCGTTTGATACTCCAACGGTTAACCGAGGGACCGAAAAGGCCTCGTGTGTGTTGCAGCCCAACACCCCTCCATTTTAGCCCAAAACCCACCAAACTCTGCTCCATGTCCTAGAGCGTTCGATCATGATCGCGTGGCCGAAAACCGCACCTCATTTGGACTCTCCTAGCTCCACTTATGCCTATAAATAGCCCATCCTCCGAAATCCCGGATCTCCTCGTCCAAACCCTAGCCAAATAGATCTCCACGCGCCGGACACGTCCGCCTGGCACCGGACAAATTCTCCGCCGCCGCCTCAGCCAACCGGCGCCCGCCACGTGGCCTCCCACCAGCCTCCACCGCCGCGGCCCGCCAGGCCCGGGGACGGCCCCCGCGAGCCCGCGCCGCGCGCTGCCGCCTCCCGCTCGCTGCCCAACGCCGGCCGCCCCCGCCACCGCACCGCAACTCCGCCTCCCCGCCGCCGACGCGCCGGCGTCGCGCCGCCGTCAGCCGCCCTCGCCGCGCCCCGCCGCCTCCGCGGCCAACGCCGGTGGCCGGGTCCCCCGCCGCCTCGCCGCCTCCTCGGGAGCCGCGCCAACTCTGGTCGGGCCCCGCTCCGCCGACCACCACCTCCGTCCCGGCCGGCGACCTCAAGCTCCGGTGCCGTCAAACCTCGGGAGCCGCGCGCGTGAACAGTGCACGTCGGATCTCAGATCTGAGATATTTTCGGATCCGGTTGACTTTTCCCCTCCAAACCCTAAATTTTTATGCCTACTTTGACCTGCCGTAACTTTGCATCCGTAGCTCCGATTTGGACATATAGTATATCAAAATGTTCGTCTCGACGAGTACATCATTTCATTCCATTGCGTCATTTTCATTTGAGTTCATCTTGATGCCCAAAATGCTGTTAGAAGGAGTCTTCGTGAGTTAATTGTCAGATCTGCTAGTTCATCTTAGACTTTTGTCATTTTTGCCATGATTATTGTGTGCATGCTATGCCTGTGAGTCCTTCATATGTTTTGTTAAGGATTTTGTCTTCTTTCCAGAGGTGCAACCCATGAATTTTTAGGATGTGTGTGGTGACTTGTGCAAGCTTACAAAGTGAGGCACCCGGTAAATCTGTTTTCAGAGACTTAGTTGTTTTCACCAAGTCTGGGATTATTTAGTTCATGATGCCATATGTTCAGCTTGTTTCCTAGTGATCCGTGCCTCTTTTGAGGATGATCAGCAAGGGAGTTTTGTTAATCATGTTATGCTCTATCCATCCATGTCTTTGTTTGCAATTATGGAGCACCCTAGCTTGAATCAATCGAGCTCTACTTTTGCTTCGTTGTGATCTGGGCAGATCGTCAACTCGTTTGCGATTTTGCCGATGTTGTTGTAGTTGATCCGTGCATGCTATGCCATTGTTCTTGCCATGTCTAGCTAGAATGTTGTGCCTTCTTAATGGATGTATGCTTTCCTTGCCATGACGTGCACCGTAGTAAGTTCATCGAGCTCGTTTACATGCCTTCGTGAGTTATATTTCAGCATGTCTCAGTTTTCACTAAGTCTGAAAACTGATTGTGTTTTTGCTATGTTCGTGTGCCCGTTAGTATATTTTGTGAACCCTTTTGGCCCCAGGTCACTTTGGGTCTTTTGTTAAGCTTGTTGAGTAGCTCCATGCCATGTTCTTACTTATCTTAATCAGGTCACGTATCATGTTGTTTTGCTGCTCCGAAGAGGGCTTCGTGGTCTGAAATTTCAGACAAGTGTTAATTTCACTAAGTCTGGAATCTGTTTTGCATTTGCGTTTTTGCCATGCTTGTTTGGACCTCTTAATGGATGATTTGGCCATAGCTCAGTGCTAGTATTTTGTTAAGCATCTTGTGTGCATCCCTGCCATGTATTTTGTTGTCATGTTTGGTGGCTGTAGCATGTTCATTTTGTTGCATTTAGATGCCTACTTGCTGTAAATCACAGACCGGTGTCATTCTTAAAACGCTTGCCATTTCCAAAGCGTAACTCCGATTCTGGTGATCTTTATATCGTTTTCAAGCGATTTCATCTCATCTTTCCAGTGGCAACCTTGGAATTCCAAATTGAGGCCAGGTTCATGCATTTCCTGTCATATCTTGCATTTTGCATCCCGCATCGCATTCCGCATAGCATATCATCATTTCATCATATTGCTTGGTCTTGCACGTGGTTGATTGTATACTTGTTGCTTGTTTGTCTTGTTTGGGTAGAGTCGGGAGACGAGTTTGCTACCGAGGAGCCCGTTGAGTTTGCTTGTGAGGATCCAGTCAACTCTGACAACTGTGCAGGCAAGATAATCATACCCTCGAAATCACTACTATCTTTGATATGCTGGTTTGCTCGCTCTTGCTATGCCAATGCTACGATGCCTACCTTTTGCTTGTCAGCCTCCCAATTGCCATGTTGAGACTCTAACCCACCATGTCCTAGCAAACCGTTGATTGGCTATGTTACCGCTTTGCTCAGCCCCTCTTATAGCATTGCTAGTTGCAGGTGAAGATTGGAGGCCGTTCCTTGTTGGAACATCATTTATTTACTTGTTGGGATATCATTATATTGCTATGTTATCTTAATGCATCTATATACTTGGTAAAGGGTGGAAGGCTCGGCCTCTCGCCTAGTGTTTTGTTCCACTCTTGCCGCCCTAGTTGCCGTCATATCGGTGTTATGTTCCCGGATTTTGCGTTCCTTACGCGGTTGGGTTATAATGGGAACCCCTTGATGTTTCGCCTTGATTAAAGCTTGTCCAGCAATGCCCAACATTGGTCTTACCATTTGCCACCTAGCCTTTTCTTTCCCTTGGGTTCTGCAGACTCAAGGGTCATCTTATTTTACCCCCCCCCCCCGGGCCAGTGCTCCTCTGAGTGTTGGTCCAAACTAGAGCCCCTTGTAGCGCCACCTCGGGGAAACTCGAGGGCTGTTTTTAGTTGTACGGATTGCTTATCTGAGTGTGCCCTGAGAAAAAGATATGTGCAGCTCCTATCAGGATTTGTCGGCACATTCGGGTGGTGTTGCTGGTCTTGTTTTAACCTGTCCAAGTGTCTTGAGTTACCGAGATACCGAGTCTGATCGGAACGTCTTGGGAGGAGGTCTATTCCTTCGTTGACCGTGAGAGCTTGTCATGGGCTAAGTTGGGACTCCCCTGCAGGGATTGAACTTTTGAAAGCCGTGCCCGCGGTTATGGGCAGATGGGAATTTGTTAATGTCCGGTTGTAGATAACTTGAACCTTAATTAATTAAAATGAATCAACTGAGTGTGTTACCGTGATGGCCTCTTCTCGGCGGAGTCCAGGAAGTGGACACGGTGTTGGAGTAATGTTTGCGCAGGTTTCCCTCTAGCTTCCCGCTCGTGCTTTGCTTCCTCTTCTCGCTCTCTTTTGCGAATAAGTTAGCCACCATACTTGCTAGTCGCTTGCTGCAGCTCCACTCATATTTTACCTTGCCATACCTATAAGCTTAAATAGTCTTGATCGCGAGGGTGCGAGATTGCTGAGTCCCTGTGGCTCACAGATACTATAACTCCAGATGCAGGTCCAGGTGATTCCGCTCCAGGTGACGAGTACGAGCTCAAGTGGGCGTTCGACGAGGACTCTCAGCGTTACTACGTTTCCTTTCCTGATGATTAGTAGTGGTGCCAGTTGGGGGTGATTGGGACCGTTGTCGCATGTTGGGTTTTCTTCTATTTTGGCGCCGTAGTCGGGCCATGAGTGTTTGGATGATGTATGTTATTTATGTACTCTGATGTGACGTGGCGAGTGTAAGCCAACTATGTTCTCCCCTTTATTATTCATATTACATGGGATGTTGTGAAGATTGCCTAACTTGCAACATATGCCTTCAATGCGATTATGTCTCTAAGTCGTGCCTCGACACGTGGGAGCTATAGTCGCATCGAGGGTGTTACAAGTATCCACTACGTTCTGAGATTGATGTTGCTATGACTTTGCTATGCTTAATGCTTGTCACTAGGGCCCGAGTGCCATGATTTCAGATCTGAACCTATTATGTTTTCATCAATATATGAGAGTTCTTGATCCTATCTTGCAAGTCTATAGTCACCTACTATGTTTTATGATCCGGCAACCCCGAAGTGACAATAGTCGGGACCACTCCCGGTGATGACCGTAGTTTGAGGAGTTCATGTATTCACTATGTGTTAATGCTTTGGTCTGGTACTCTATTAAAAGGAGGCCTTAATATCCCTTAGTTTCCAATAGGACCCCGCTGCCACGGGAGGGTAGGACAAAAGACGTCATGCAAGTTCTTTTCCATAAGCACGTATGACTATATTCGAAATACATGCCTACATTACATTGATGAATTGGAGCTAGTTCTGTGTCACCCTATGTTATGATTGTTATATGATGAACCGCATCCCACATAATTCTCCATCACTGATCCATTGCCTACGAGCTTTCCATATATTGTTCTCCGCTTATTTACTTTTCCGTTGCTATTGTTATCCTCGCTATAAAACACCAAAAATATTACTTTTGCTACCTTTACCTTTTACCACCGTTACCACTACTATCATATTACTTTGCCACTAAATACCTTGCTGCAGATATTAAGTTTCCTGGCGTGGCTGACAACTCAGCTGCTAATACCTGAGAATATTCTTTGGCTCCCCTTGTGTTGAATCAATAAATTTGGGTTGAATACTCCACCCTCAAAAACTGTTGCCAGCCCCTATACTTGTGGGTTATCAGCTGCACAGAAGAATTACATCCTGGAAGCACCGCTAGGTGCCAAACCTGCTGCAGGAGCAACGCCAGATGTTATGAACGCCTGGCAGAGCAAAGCTAATGACTACTCGATAGTTTAGTGTGCCATGCTTTACGGCTTAGAACCGGGACTTCAACGACGTTTTGAACGTCATCGAGCATATGAGATGTTCCAGGAGTTGAAGTTAATATTTTAAGCAAATGCCCGGATTGAGAGATATGAAGTTTCCAATAAGTTCTACAGCTTCAAGATGGAGGAGAAGAGTTCTGTCAGTGAACATATACTCAGAATGTCTGGGTACCATAACCACTTGACTCAACTGGGAGTTAATCTTCCTGTTGATAGTGTCATTGACAGAGTTCTTCAATCACTGCCACCAAGCTACAAGAGCTTCGTGATGAACTATAATATGCAAGGGATGGATAAGACGATTCCCGAGCTCTTCGCAATGCTAAAAGCTGCGGAGGTAGAAATCAAGAAGGAGCATCAAGTGTTGATGGTCAACACGACCACCAGTTCCAAGAAAAAGGGTAAAGGGAAGAAGAAAGGGAACTTCAAGAAAAACGGCAAACATGTTGCTTCTCAAGAGAAGAAACCCAAGTCTGGACCTAAGCCTGAGACTGACTACTTCTACTGCAAAGGGACTGGTCACTGGAAGCGGAACTGCCCCAAGTATTTGGTGGATAAGAAGGATGGCAAGGTGAACAAAGGTATATGTGATATACATGTTATTGATGCGTACCTTACTAAAGCTCGCAGTAGCACCTGGGTATTTGATACTGGTTCTTTTGCTAATATTTGCAACTCGAAACAGGGACTACGGATTAAGCGAAGATTGGCTAAGGACGAGGTGACGATGCACGTGGGAAATGGTTCCAAAGTCGATGTGATCACCGTCCGCACGCTACCTCTACATCTACCTTCGGGATTAGTTTTAGACCTAAATAATTGTTATTTGGTGCCAGCGTTGAGCATGAACATTATATCTGGATCTTCTTTGATGCGAGACGGTTATTCATTTAAATCATAGAATAATGGTTGTTCTATTTATATGAGTAATATATTTTATGGTCATGCACCCTTAAAGTGAGGTCTATTTTTAATGAATCTCGATAGTAGTGATACACATATTCATAATGTTGAAGCCAAAATATGCAGGGTTGATAATGATAGCGCAACTTATTTGTGGCACTACCGTTTAGGTCATATTCGTGTAAAGCGCATGAAGAAACTCCATTCTGATGGACTTTTCGAATCACTTGATTATGAATCACTTGGTACTTTCGAACCATGCCTCATGGGAAAGATGACTAAAATGCCGTTCTCCGGAACTATGGAGCGAGAAACAGATTTGTTGGAAATCATACATACAGATGTATGTGGTCCGATGAATGTTGAGGCTCGCGGCGGGTATCGTTATTTTCTCACCTTCACAGATGATTTGAGCAGATATGGGTATATCTACTTGATGAAACATAAGTCTGAAACATTTGAAAAGTTTAAAGAATTTCAATGTGAAATGGAAAATCATCGTAACAAGAAAATAAAATTTCTACGATCTGATCATGGAGGAGAATATTTGAGTTACGAGTTTGGTCTTCATTTGAAACAATGCGGAATAGTTTCGCAACTCACGCCACCCAGAACACCACAGCGTAATGGTGTGTCCGAACGTCGTAATCGTACTTTACTAGATATGGTGCGATCTATGATGTCTCTTACTGATTTACCGCTATCATTTTGGGGTTATGCTTTAGAGACAGCTGCATTCACGTTAAATAGGGCACCATCTAAATCCGTTAAGACGACGCCTCATGAACTATGGTTTGGCAAGAAACCAAAGTTGTCATTTCTTAAAGTTTGGGGCTGCGATGCTTATGTGAAAAAGCTTCAACCTGATAAGCTCGAACTCAAATCGGAGAAATGTGTCTTCATAGGATACCCAAAGGAGACTGTTGGGTACACCTTCTATCACAGATCCGAAGGCAAGACATTTGTTGCTAAGAATGAATCCTTTCTAGAGAGGGAGTTTCTCTCGAAAGAAGTGAGTGGGAGGAAAGTAGAACTTGATGAGGTAACTGTACCTGCTCCCTTATTGGAAAGTAGTCCATCACAGAAACCAGTTCATGTGACACCTACACCAATTAGTGAGGAAGCCAATGATGATGATCATGAAACTTCAGATCAAGTTACTATCGAACCTCGTAGGTCAACCAGAGTAAGATCCGCACCAGAGTGGTACGGTAATCCTGTTCTGGAGGTCATGTTACTTGACCATGACGAACCTACGAACTATGAGGAAGCGATGATGAGCCTAGATTCTGCAAAATGGCTTGAGGCCATGAAATCTGAGATGGGATCCATGTATGAGAACAAAGTGTGGACTTTGGTTGACTTGCCCGATGATCGGCAAGCCACCGAGAATAAATGGATCTTCAAGAAGAAGACTGACACTGACAGTAACATTACTGTCTACAAAGCTCGACTTGTTGCGAAAGGTTTTCGACAAGTTCAAGGAGTTGACTACGATGAGACCTTCTCACCCGTAGCGATGCTTAAGTCCGTCCGAATCATGTTAGCATTTTCTGCATTTTATGATTATGAAATTTGGAAAATGGATGTAAAGACTGCATTCCTGAATGGATTTCTGGAAGAAGAGTTGTATATGATGCAACCTGAAGGTTTTATCGATCCAAAGGGTGCTAGCAAAGTGTGCAAGCTCCAGCGATCCATTTATGGACTGGTGCAAGCCTCTCGGAGTTGGAATAAAAGTTTTGATAGTGTGATCAAAGCATATGGTTTTATACGGACTTTTGGAGAAGCCTGTATTTACAAGAAAGTGAGTGGGAGCTCTGTAGCATTTCTAATATTATATGTGGATGACATACTGTTGATTGGAAATGATATAGAATTTCTGGATAGCATAAAAGGATACTTGAATAAGAGTTTTTCAACGAAAGACCTCGGTGAAGCTGATTATATATTAGGCATCAAGATCTATAGAGATAGATCAAGACGCTTAATTGGACTTTCACAAAGCACATACCTTGATAAAGTTTTGAAGAAGTTCAAAATGGATCAAACTAAGAAAGGGTTCTTGCCTGTGTTACAAGGTGTGAAGTTGAGTAAGACTCAATGCCTGACCACTGCAGAAGATAGAGAGAAAATGAAAAGTGTTCCCTATGCTTCAGCCATAGGCTCTATCATGTATGCAATGTTGTGTACCAGACCTGATGTGTGCCTTGGTATTAGTTTAGCAGGGAGGTACCAAAGTAATCCAGTAGTGGATCACTGGACAACGGTCAAGAACATCCTGAAATACCTGAAAAGGACTAAGGATATGTTTCTCATTTATGGAGGTGACAAAGAGCTCGTCGTAAATGGTTACGTAGATGCAAGCTTTGATACTGATCCAGACGATTCTAAATCGCAAACCGGATATGTGTTTATATTGAACGGTGGAACTGTCAGTTGGAGCAGTTCTAAACAAAGCGTCATGGTGGGATCTACGTGTGAAGCATAGTACATAGCTGCTTTTGAAGCAGCAAATGAAGGAGTCTGGATGAAGGAGTTCATATCCGATCTAGGTGTCATACCTAGTGCATCGGGTCCAATGAAAATCTTTTGTGACAATACTGGTGCAATTGCCTTGGCAAAGGAACCCATATTTCACAAGAGAACCAAGCACATCAAGAGACGCTTCAATTCCATCCGCGATCAAGTCCAGGTGGGAGACATAGAGATTTGCAAGATACATACGGATCTGAATGTTGCAGACGCGTTGACTAAGCCTCTCTCACGAGCAAAACATGATCAATACCAAGGCTCCATGGGTGTTAGAATCATTACTATGCAATCTAGATTATTGACTCTAGTGCAAGTGGGAGACTGAAGGAAATATGCCCTAGAGGCAATAATAAAGTTATTCTTTATTTCCTTATTTCATGATAAATGTTTATTATTCATGCTAGAATTGTATTAACCGGAAACATAATACATGTGTGAATACATAGACACACAGAGTGTCGCTAGTATGCCTCTACTTGACTAGCTCGTTAATCAAAGATGGTTATGTTTCCTAACCATAGACATGAGTTGTTATTTGGTTAACGGGATCACATCATTAGGAGAATGATGTGATTGACTTGACCCATTCCGTTAGCTTAGCACTTGATCATTTAGTTTGTTGCTACTGCTTTCTTCATGACTTATACATGTTCCTATGACTATGAGATTATGCAACTCCCAACTACCGGAGGAACACTTTGTGTGCTACCAAATGTCACAACGCAACTGGGTGATTATAAAGGTGCTCTACAGGTGTCTCCGATGGTACTTGTTGAGTTGGCATATATCAAGATTAGGATTTGTCACTCCGATTGTCGGAGAGGTATCTCTGGGCCCTCTCGATAATGCACATCACGATAAGCCTTGCAAGCAGTGCAACTAATGAGTTAGTTGCGGGATGATACATTACGGAAACGAGTAAAGAGACTTGCCGGTAACGAGATTGAACTAGGTATTGAGATACCCACGATCGAATCTCGGGCAAGTAACATACCGATGACAAAGGGAACAACTTATGTTGTTATGCGGTTTGACCGATAAAGATCTTCGTAGAATATGTAGGAGCCAATATGAACATCCAGGTTCCGCTATTGGTTATTGACCAGAGACGTGTCTCGGTCATGTCTACATAGTTCTCGAACCCGTAGGGTCCGCACGCTTAACGTTCGGTGACGATCAATATTATGAGTTTAAGTGATTTGATGTACCGAAGGTAGTTCAGAGTCCCGGATGAGATCGGGGACATGACGAGGAGTCTCTAAATGGTCGAGACATAAAGATCGATATATTGGACGACTATATTCGGACATCGGAAAGGTTTCGAGTGATTCGGGTATTTTTTGGAGTACCGGGGAGTTACGGGAATACGGGGAAGAAGTATTGGGCCTCATGGGGCAAGTGATGGAAGAGATGAGGCAGGGCGCGCGGCCCCCCTAGCCCAAACCGAATTGGACTAGGGGGCCGACCCCCCTTTCCATCTTTCCTCCCTCTCCTTCCTTCTCCCCTTCCCCCTTCCTTTCCTCCTCCTAGTAGGAGTAGGAAAGGGGAGTCCTAATCCTACTAGGAGGAGGACTCCTCCTCCCGGCGCGCCCTACAGGGGCCGGCCGGCCTCCCCCTTGCTCCTTTATATACGGGGGCAGGGGCACCCTAGAACACACAAGTTGATCATTGATCCCTTAGCCGTGTGCGGTGCCCCCCTCCACCATAATCCACCTCGATCATATCATAGCGGTGCTTAGGCGAAGCTCTGTGTCGGTAGCAACATCATCACCGTCATCACGCCGTCGTGCTGACAGAACTCTCCCGTGAAGCTCTGCTGGATCTGAGTTCGTGGGACGTCATCGAGCTGAACGTGTGCTGAACTCGGAGGTGCCATGCATTCTTGGATCGGTCGGATCGTGAAGATGTTCGACTACATCTACCGCGTTCTCATAACGCTTCTGCTTATGGTCTACGAGGGTACGTGGACGATACTCTTCCCTCTCATTGCTATGCATCACCATGATCTTGCGTGTGCGTAGGATTTTTTTTGAAATTACTACGTTCCTTAATAATTTGTTGCTAAGAATGGATCCTTTCTAGAGAAGAAGTTTCTCTCGAAAGAACTAAGTGGGAGGAATGTAGAACTTGATGAGGTAGTTGTACCTTCTCCCGAATTGGAAGTAGTTCATCACAGAAATCAGTTCTAGTGATTCCTACACCAATTAGTGAGGAAGTTAACGATGATGATCATGAAACTTCAGATCAAGTTACTACCGAACCTCATAGGTCAACCTGAATACGTTCCGCACCAGATTGGTACGGTAATCCTGTTCTAGAGGTTATGTTACTCGACCATGACGAACCTACGAACTATGAGGAAGCGATGATGAGCCCAGATTCCGTGAAATGGTTTGAAGCCATGAAATCTGAGATGGGATCCATGTATTAGAACAAAGTATGGACTTTGATTTACTTGCCCGATGTCGGAGTAAATAGCCATGGGTAGCCTAGCCGGCTTCCCCTGGCCCTTCTGAAAAAATCACGAGCCCGTCCGGCTCTCAAGAATCCAAGACATGGAGCCGCCTTCCCCTTGCTGGCTGCCACCCAGGCCGGCTTTCGGAAGGCGGTCCGACTTTAGCTCTCATGAACGAAGCCACGGGAGGACCGACTTCGGGAAGCCGGCCATGAGAAGGCCGACTCCAAGAAGCCGGCTCCCATAAAGCGGTCAAGACCGTACCCACAAAGTTTGCACCCACCTAACGGCAGTGCAACGGGGCGTGGCTACAGTGAAGCCTGCCACCCCCGTATCCCGGAGCACGCCTGGCACAGTGCGCTGTATGGAGTAGCCAAGACCCGTCCGGCGCGGCACTATTGCCATGTTGACCCTGATGTCACCCACGACGGGCCGCCAGCGTGGCCCACAGACGGTGGGCCCCTTCGGGCAGAGAGACGCCCGAAGGCGGCCACGCCTCCAACCAGTCGGCCCAAGACAGAGCCGGCTCCCCGCAGCCGGCTTGCCGCCTCCCTCGAAGGATACGCCCCATTAAGGAGACAAGACGCGATGAGGCTACAGTGATCGCTCGACGGGCGGCGGCACTGTAGCCGCGCCTACCACGACGAAGCCCACGTCACCAAGATGAAGCCACAGTAACCAGCCGCCGACCAGGCCCTGGATAGTGGGGCCTGCCTGTCGACCAAGGGGCCGGCAGCCGGCGGGACCCACCAGTCGGCGGGCCCCATCAGCCGGCGCAGAAGCCGGCGAGCGCAGTCACAGACGGCTGGGCCCCGCGCCCAGTCGGATTACCATTGTACCCCCGGGGGGTAGGCCTATATAAACCCCCCGAGGCACCCATGCAAAGGGTTGGACCCCAGCTAGTCCTAGACACCACACAAGGAGAAGAAGCAGGCTAGCCGTGCCCTTCTTCCTCCTCCCACAAAACAGCTCAAGGAGCATTGTGTAGCTACTTGTTCATCTAGTGATCATGCGGAGACCCCGCAGAGCAGCAGTAGGGGTGTTATCTCCACGGAGAGCCCCGAAGCTGGGTAAGATCCGCCGGCGTGCATGTCTTCGCCTTATCCCGTTTCCAGGCACCGGCGATGTCTTACTGGCTCCCACAATGATAAGCCACCCGTTGGCATATGTCGCACCTACCACCCGACATTTGGCGCCCACCGTGGGGCCAGGTGCACCGTCGTCCGGAGACCTGTTCTGGACGGGAACCCTCTTCCTCCCCAGCGAGCGTAGCCAGCCCGGCACGCCCGATGGCGCTTGCCACGACGCGCTGCAAGGCGTCACCAGCATCTGCGCGGCGAGCAGCCTCGCCGATCTCCTCGACGAAACCCTCATCTCCGACGAGCTCGCCTCCGATGCGGGCACCGACCACCTCGCCAACCTTCTCGGTCAGCTCCATGTCTCCAGCGAGCCCGCTGCGGACCTGGAGTCGGTTGGCTCCACAGACCCGATGCCTGTCGACTCCGACACGGCCTCCTACGACACCTTCCCCACCAACGTCACGATCTACAACGACCCGCTTCCTCGAGCTGACGGCTGCGATGCTGTCACCACCGAAGTGATGGTTGTTGGCCACGGCGGCCCGGCCGACGAGAGCGCCCACGACTTGTCCGCCCCCCTCCCGGCTAATGCCGACGACGAAGCACTAGAGGCACACCGCCTCGCCCTCCTCGCAGAGGGCTGGAGGCTGGCCTCCGTGAGACGCCTCACTGAGGCCTATCAGCGCGAAGCTGACCGCGTCGCCTTCGGCACGCCAGCCCCGGGCGGGCCAAGCCGGGCCGGCCTTGTCAAGCAACGCGGCGTCGTCATCGCCGACACGCTGGGAGTCGACCGCCCGTTCTATGCCACTCCGCTCGAGAACTTGCGTGCCGCCCAAGCGGCCGTAGACGAGTTGGATGGCTTGGAGGCTGAAGACCTCCCCCACATGACCCGGCGCATCCAGCAACTGATTGACGCAGCCGCGCAGCGACATGAAGCAGACGCCCGCGCCGGAAGCCCTCCCCCGCGCCGAGATCAAGGCACGACGTCCCAAACGCCGGCTACGAGCAACACCCGCGCGCGGCGCGAGAAAGAGTCGGCTGCCAGCCGCAGCCGGACCCGAATCTCCATCGAGCGAGACGCGGACGGCCATCCCCGAGCCATGGAATGGCGGGGAAACCCGCCTCCGCCTCGACCCCATGGAGAGAGATATCCCACCCCGCCGCCAGTGGCGCACCCGACTCTCAGCGGCCGACTAGGTCGCCGCGAAGGAGTCGGCGAGAACGACGCCCGCCATCGGATCGACCGCCTGGCACGATCCCTGGCGTTGGAAGAAGAAGACGATGTCGGCCCGCCTTGTTTCGGCCCCCGCATCCGCGACGAGCCTTTCCCCAAAGGGTTCTCACTCCCAAGAGACACGCCCAAGTACAACGGCTCCGTGAAGCCGGAAGATTGGCTAATCGACTACTCCACGGCGGTCAGCATTGCCAACGGCAACCGGCGCGTTGCTGTGAAGTACGTGCCCCTCATGCTGCAAGGCACGGCGCGGACTTGGCTCAACAGCCTCAAGCCTCTCAGCATCAACAGCTGGCTAGATTTCACCGAAGCTTTCATCCGCAACTTCACCAGCACCTACAAGCGGGCTCCCAAGCCCAGACAGCTCTCCTTGTACGTACAAGGCCCCGCCGAGTCCACTCGCGACTACCTCATGCGTTGGGCCGAGCTCCGCAATTCTTGCGAGGGGGTGCACGAGGTGCAAGCCATCGAGTACTTTACAGCCGGATGCCGAGAAGGCACCCTCCTCAAGCACAAGCTCCTCTGCGACGAGCCGGCTACCCTCGACGAGCTTCTGGACATAGCGGACAAGTACACCACCGCTGATTCCTCGATGAAGACCGAGCTTCGGGTGGACGCGTCCGGAAAGGTACTCAACCCGGCGCCCAAGACGCCGGCTGGGGATTCCGGCCGACGCCCCCACTCGAACGACCACAAGCGCAAGGGCCCCGCGCCGCCTCCCGCCAGTCGGCAGGTGGCCACAGTTGAAGACGTGCCGCCTGAAGGGCGGCCCGCACCCAAGAAACCCAAGGGCGGCCGGCCGACTTGGCAGCCGGCTTTCTCCTACGAGCAAACTCTCGACGCCCCGTGCAAGTTCCACAGCGGCGCGAAGCCGTCCAACCACACAACCCGGAAGTGCCATTGGCTCACCCGAATCTCCAAAGGCGAGGGGCTCGCGCCGCCTCCGCCTGCTGGCCCGCCGCCTCCGGCAGCTCGGCCCGCGGTCGGAGCCGTGCATGACGAGTTCCCTGACGAGCAAGCAACCTACGTAATCTTTACAAGCCAGCCCGAAGACCGGCGCAGCAAACGCTGAGAGCGCCAGGAAGTTAGCGTGGTCGCTGCCGACCCCGCCAGACACATGCATTGGTCAGAAAAGCCCATCAGCTGGAGCCGGGCCGACCATCTAGAGGTGATGCCGTCTCCCGGTTCTTATGCCCTGGTCCTGGAAGCCACCCTCGCGACGGACAGACGCGCCGCCCGCTTCTCCCGTGTGTTGATAGACGGCGGGAGCAGCATCAACATCCTGTACCGTGACACCCTGGAGAAGCTAAACGTCAAGACGAAGCAGCTCATGCCTACTCGGATAGTGTTTCATGGCATCGTACCCGGCTTATCCTGCGCCCCCATTGGCAAGATCAAGATTGATGTACTTTTTGGGGACAAGGAGCATTTCCGCCGGGAAGCGATCTGGTTTGAAGTGGTGGACCTGGAGAGCCCTTACCATGCATTGCTTGGCCGACCTGCCTTGGCCAAATTCATGGCAGTTCCCCACTATGCATACCTCAATATGAAGATACCAAGCACCAAAGGCGTCATCACCGTAGCCGGTGATTACAAGAAGTCCTCTGAGTGCGCGGCAGCCAGCAGCCGGCTGGCCGAGTCCCTTGTGATTGCCGCGGAAAAGAAGATGTTGGACCGAGTCGTTGCCATAGCCGGCAAGCAGTCGGCCGCGTCCCCCGACCCCAAGGAGCACGATGCTCAAGGATCCTTCCAGCCGGCCAAGGAGACGAAGAAGATACCACTTGACCCCGAGCATCCAGAGAGGTTTGCCGTCATCGGGGCAAACCTGAACAGCAAATAGGAAGGCGAGCTCGCCGATTTCCTCCGTGAGAATCGGGACATCTTTGCATGGTCCCCCAAGGACATGCCGGGTGTTCCGAGGAAATTCGCCGAGCACAAACTACACGTCCGAGAAGACGCAAAGCCAGTCAAACAACCCCTCTGCCGACTGTCGGAGGAGAAACGCAGGATTGGAGGGGAGGAGATAGCCCGGCTTTTGGCAGCCGGCTTCATCATGGAAGTTTTCTTTCCAGAGTGGCTCACCAACCCGGTCCTCGTACTGAAGAAGAATAACATGTGGCGCATGTGTATAGACTACACGAGCCTCAACAAGGCCTGCCCCAAAGATCCCTTTGCTCCACCAAGGATTGACCAAGTGATAGACTCCACAGCCGGATGCGAGCTGTTGAGTTTCTTGGATGCTTACTCCGGATATCATCAGATAAAGCTGGATCCGGACGACCGCCTGAAGACCGCCTTCATCACGCCATTTGGAGCCTTCTGCTACCTGACTATGACATTCGGCTTGAGAAATGCCGGTGCCACTTTTCAGCGTTGCATGCAGAAGTGCCTCCTGAAGCAGCTCGGCAGGAACACTCACGTTTACGTGGATGACATCGTGGTGAAGACGGAGAAGCGCGGCACCTTGCTGGGAGACCTCAAGGAAACGTTTGAGAACTTACGCCGGTTCCAAATCAAGCTCAACCCCGAGAAATGCGTGTTCGGAGTGCCAGCCGGCCAGCTCCTAGGCTTCCTGGTCTCCGAACGCGGCATCGAATGCAACCCGGTGAAGATCAAGGCCATCAAGAGAATGGCGATCCCCACCAAGCTTCGAGACATTCAAAAGTTCACCGGGTGCTTGGCCTCCTTGAACCGCTTCATCAGCCGGCTCGGAGAGAAAGCTCTCCCCCTCTATCGCCTCATGAAGAAGAGCACTCACTTCGAGTGGAACGACCAGGCCGACCAAGCTTTTCACGAGCTAAAGAAGATGCTGGCCACGCCGCCTGTCCTCGCGGCGCCGACTGAGAAAGAGCCCACGCTCCTTTACATCGCCGCAACCAGCTGGGTGGTCATCACCGTCATCGTAGTCCAACGCCCAGAAGAAGGCCGAGCCCAGCCGGTCCAAAGGCCGGTGTATTATTTGAGCGAGGTGCTGTCCGCCTCAAAGCAGAACTACCCGCACTACCAG
Organism: Triticum urartu; assembly: GCF_003073215.2. Lineage (NCBI taxonomy): Eukaryota > Viridiplantae > Streptophyta > Magnoliopsida > Poales > Poaceae > Triticum > Triticum urartu. The sequence goes on along the minus strand of NC_053027.1, from coordinate 113,089,935 downwards.
AAGATGTGTTACAGCGTGTACTTCACCACCAAGAAGCTGAAGCCCTACTTTCAAGAGCATCCCGTCACGGTCGTATGCACCGCCCCGCTGGCCGAGATCATAGGCAGCCGAGACGCATCCGGCCGGGTGGCGAAATGGGCCATCGAGCTGGCCCCTTACACAATCTTCTACCAGCCCCGCACCGCCATCAAGTCCCAAGCACTGGCCGACTTCCTCGTCGACTGGGCCGAGACCCAGTACCTGCCGCCGGCTCCCGACTCCACCCATTGGCGCATGCACTTCGACGGGTCCAAGATGCGCACTGGCTTGGGAGCCGGCGTCGTCCTTACGTCTCCCAAAGGCGACAAGCTCAGATACACGCTACAGATCCACTTTGCCGCCTCCAACAACGTGGCCGAGTACGAGGCGCTCATACACGGGCTCCGGCTTGCCAAAGAACTCGGCATTCGCCAGATCCTATGCTATGGCGACTCGGACTTGGTGGTCCAGCAATCATCCGGCGACTGGGATGCCAAGGACGCAAACATGGCGAGCTACCGCTTCCTGGTTCAACAACTCAGCGGATACTTTGAAGGATGCGAGTTCCTCCACGTACCACGAGCCGACAACGAGCCAGCCGATGCCCTGGCTCGAATAGGCTCCACTCGGCAAGCAATTCCAACCGGCGTCGCTCTACAATGCCTCCTCAAGCCGTCCATCAAGCCGTCTCCAGAGTTCGACTCCATCTTCGTGCCGCCTGACCCCGATGCGGCCGGGTTCGGCTCGAAGAACCTAGCAGGCGACCCCAAGACTCCCGCAGCAGGCCCGGGGACTTCGGCAACTGGCTCGGGGACTGCCACACCCGGCTCGGGGACTGCGGTGGCTGGCCCGGGGACTGCACCAGCACAACAGCCGGCGGCCGACTCCAGCATCTCACCACCCAGCCCGCCCACCCTGGTGGCAGTAGCCACTTTGGCAGTAGAAGAAGTCGCGGCTCCGTCATGGGCTCAGTCCATCCTCAACTTCCTAGTAAACCAAGATCTGCCGGCTGACGAAATAGAAGCAAGACAAGTCCAACATCGAGCCGGAGCTTACACAATCGTCAACAGAGAACTAGTCAAGCGCAGTGTCACTGGAATCCTCCAACGGTGCGTCGAGCAAGATAAGGGCATTGCAATCCTCAGAGACATTCACCAAGGAGAATGCGGCCACCATGCGGCCTCAAGATCACTTGTCGCCAAAGCCTTCCGCCATGGTTTCTTCTGGCCGACTGCTTTGGATGACGCCAAAGAATTAGTTAAACATTGCAAGGGATGCCAACTCTTCAGCTCCAAGCAACACATGCCGGCTTCGGCACTCAAGACCATTCCCCTCACTTGGCCCTTCGCCGTTTGGGGACTGGACATGGTGGGCCCATTCAAGACGGCGCGCGGCGGCATGACGCATCTGCTCGTCGCCGTGGACAAATTCACCAAGTGGATTGAAGCAAAGCCGATCAAGAAGCTGAATGGGCCGACTGCTGTGACGTTCATCGCAGACATAACAACTCGGTACGGTGTACCACACAGCATCATCACTGACAATGGCACCAATTTTGCCAAAGGAGCCTTGGCACGTTTCTGCGCAGCCCAAGGTATCCGGCTGGACTTAGCATCCGTCGCCCACCCGTAGTCAAACGGCCAGGTTGAGCGAGCCAACGGCCTCATCCTCTCCGGCATCAAGCCCCGACTGGTCGTACCTCTGGAGCGTTCAGCCGGCTGTTGGCTCGACGAGCTGCCGGCTGTCCTCTGGAGTCTGCGCACTACCCCAAACAAGCCAACCGGCTTCACCCCTTTCTTCCTTGTGTATGGTGCCGAGGCTGTCATCCCAACTGACATCGAGTTCGACTCGCCTCGAGTAACCATGTACACAGAAGCGGAGGCCAAGGAAGCACGAGAAGACGGTGTCGACCTACTGGAAGAAAGCTGGCTGTTAGCCCTCAGCCAGTCTGCCATCTACCAGCAGGGTTTGCGCCGCTACCACAGCCGGAAGGTCGGACCAAGATCTTTCCAAGAGCGCGATCTTGTGCTCCGGCTGATCCAGCAAACAGCCGGCCAGCACAAACTCTCGGCCCCTTGGGAAGGCCCCTTCGTCATCAGCAGAGCTCTAGGCAACGACTCCTACTACCTGATCGACGCACAGATGCCGAAGGCAGGCAAGAGAGACGACTCCGGCAAGGAGTCGGAACGACCATGGAACGCCAACCTCCTTCGAAGATTTTATAGTTGAAACGCAGTATGTATCACGCTAGTTTTTGTATTAAGTACGAGACAATAGGCCCCCCGAGGAGGGCTCGGGGACTGCCATCCCTTATTTATGAATGAAAAGTATCATGCTTATGACCTTGTCATTTCATTTACTTGTTCCGTCCGGCACCGGGTTCGACTAGTCGGCTCGGGGACTGGCCGACTGGAGTTATATTAGAAGTCCTACCCGCAGTCAGACAAGTAGTGTGCCGGCTCCCAAGCCTTCTCTTGCCAAAAGTCGCAGTTCGAAGAACCGGCTGTCCGGCTGGCAAGAGTTAAAGGCAGGAACGGGCGCCCACACGAAAAACGGCTAGGGACTAACGGACTAATATAACGAAAGCCGGTTTTTTCTCCCACCACCGACTGGCTACCAGAGTAGCCGGCCGGCCGGTTTCCATTCACTTCACTTCAATCCAAGAAAGCTCAAGTACTTCCCTCCCCAAAGAGGGAAGGCGGCAAAGGAAAAGGCCTAAGCATAAAAAGCATACACGAATGGAAACCAAACATGCACATAACAATATTTACATAAAAGACCTCCGAGAGGCCAGCATTCAACATAGTTTGGATACACCCCCAGTGGGTGGAACTGCGAAAACTTAATGAAGATTATTCAAAAGACAACAAGCAGGAAAGATAAAGACGGCAGGTCAAGCTGGCGGAGCGACCGACGAGCCGGACTGGTTGGCGGAGATGGTCGTGCCGGCTGAAGGAGCGGCCGGCTGGCGAACTTCCGCTTGGTCACCGCCTCCCGTAGAGGGCGCGCTTCCACGCGCCTCGTTGCTGGAGGCACGGTCGGCCTGAGGTCGGCCGGTTGTTCCACCAGCCGGCTCGACGTCTTCTCCGTCCTCCTCTTGGTCATCCTCGCCCTCGTCGCTGGAGGCAATCTCCTCCGCCGAGTCCTCGCCCATCGCCGGGTTCAGCCCGAACCACTCCTCCGGCTGAGCAACACCGTCATCATCGATTTCGGGTGTGAAAACGCTGATGTCGGTGCACTCGGCGATCGTCGAAGCTCGCTGGGCGATAGCCGGCCTCACCTCCTCCAGCTCCGCGTCGGCCTCCATCCGCCAAGTGCGCGGCTGGTCCAGGCTCAGCCCTGGGTACCAAGCCCGAACGAACTCCAACGCCCGCCCAGCTCCAAGGCGGGCCGCCGACGCCTTCCAAGCCTCAAAACGACCGACTGCGACCTCTAGCCAGTCGGCAGTTCGGCTTGGGGTGCGGGGGATCATCTCGCCGGGCCAGAGGGCGGCCAACACTTGCGCCCCGGCACGTTGGAGCCGGCGAAGCATCCGATGAGCCGGCTGCAACCGCGCCTGGACAGCCAAGAGCTGCTCCTCAAGCGTCCGGTTTGCATCCGGCGCGATGTTGGCCCCCGCCTGACGGCGCGCCTCGCGATGGGCCTCAATGCTTTGGGCGGCGAAGGCGGAATAGCCGGGGAAGTAGTCTGCACCAAAAAACAAGCAGCAGCTCAAGTTAAGCTAAAAACCCAGGCGGCAAGGGGCAGGAGAGGGGCGAGGAAGGCGTCTTACCGTCGATCAAATCCTCGATCCAGCCGAAGCCTTCATCCAGGGCTCGCCGGGTCTCAGCCCAGCTCGCCGCCTCGGTCTCATACTCTGCCTTCAGGGCGGCTTTGCTATCCTGCGCCGCCTGCAGGGCCGCCTTGTGGCTCTTCTCCTGGTCGGCCAGCTTCTTGGCCAGGTGATCACGCTCCTGGACCAAGGCCACGTACCCGGCATCCTTGGTATGAAGGGCGGCCTTCGCCTCGCCGAGCTCCCTCCTCAAGTCGGCGTTGGCGCCTGAAGACAAAGAAAAAGAAAAACCAATAAGGAAAGAGTCGTCAAGAAAGATCCGACCCGACTGCTCAGCAGTCGGCCCGAATCTCGGGGACTACACCCAGTGGGTGCGCTGACGCGCCCCCACAGGAGACGGACAAGATCGAGTACTTACTTCGGCTGTCGGCTAGGTCGTCGGTCCTCCGGCTCAACTCCCAAGCCTGGGAGTTGAAGGCGGCAGCACGGAGGTTGTGATATTCCTAGAAATTCAGACAAGAGGCAAAAATAAGGTAGCCGTCAAGAAAGATCCGACCCGACTGCGCAGCAGTCGGCCCGAATCTCGGGGACTACACCCAGTGGGTGCGCTGACGCGCCCCCACGGAAGAAATTAAGAGAGCAAAGCAGCCAAGAACGAAGGACTCACCCGGATGGTGGCTCGCATCGACAAGAACTCCTGGGTGAACTGTTGCAGCAGGGCGGCCTGAGCTTGCAGCCGGCTCCGGACCCCTTGAGCCGCCACATTCAGCTCGCCAGTCCCCCTGCTGGGAGTCCACTCGGACGTGGCAGTGCTGGCCGCCTCCAGATCTTCCGCCGACTGGCCTGCGCCCGCGACTCGGCGCAACTCCGGTGGAGCGGCGCCTCCCCCTGCGCGTCGGCCCGTCGCCGGCTGCACCTCGAGGCCAGCTCTGTTCTCTGGCTCACCCCCGGTCGGCCCCTCTGGCGCCGCTGACGATTGGCCGCCTTGGCCCGCTCCGGTTAGCGCTACTGGCGGCGCTTTCCTCGCAAAGGCCACGGGGTCCTCCCCCCTTTCCATCAGCGGCGGGTCTTGGACGATCTCCTCCGCCAAGGGCAATGGGGTGTCGGGGGCCACGGCTCGAAGGGGAATGGCGAGCAGCGGAGGCTGGTTGTGCGAACCCTCCACCTCCGGCTCCGCGGTCACCGCCTCCGTCTGGGCCTTGGCTACCGCGTCGGCCTGCTCCCTCGCCGCCTGGGCGGCCGCTTTCTCCGCCGCCTCGCGCTCCTCCCGCGCTTCACGGGCGTTCCGCTCTGTGGCCTCCCTGAGGTCGGCGCGGGGTCCACGCGGCGGGAGCTTGAAGAACCTCCAGTCGGCCCAACTATGGAGCCGCCCGGACCACGCTCCAGGGAAAGCGGCGCCCTGCCCAGCAAGCGGAAGAAATTAAGAAGAATGCTCGAACAAGAAGAAAATGATGAAGAGCATGCGACAAGGCAATTGACGACTTACGCTGAGACCGCATGAGGCTGCTTCACCGCCTTGCGGAAGCGGGCCGCTTTCGCGGCCGCCTCGTCTCGCTTGGTCGCCGCGGTGGAGGCTTTGGACTTCTTTGGCCGACTACCGAAGAGGCCTGAAGCGGCCCGGCGCTTCTGTGCACCACCACCAGCAGCCGGCGCGATGGACGAGCCCGCGCCCTGATGGTCGGCCGCCGGCTGGCGACGCGGGGCGACTTCGGCTTCAGCATCGTCAGGCCAGTCCTTGAAGCTCGCGGTAATCCTTGAGCCCCCGGGCTCGGCGTCGTCCCCCACGATGGCGTCTTCCATGGCGGCCGCCCCCAAGTCCGGATCGTCGACGCCGTCCGCCGTGCGGTCGGGGGCATAGTGGCGTTCTATCCCCGCTGACCCGGTCGTTGGCGGGAGAAGGGGGTTCTGCTAAGAAGAACCGACTGATCAGAAGCCGGCCGTCATAAAGCCGGCTACCAACGAAAAGAAGGAAGAAAAGAAAACTTACCACGGGCGGAGGGTTGGCGCGAGAATACAGCGCCTTGCCGTATCGCCAGTCTTTGGCGAGCTTGCAATTTGAGATGTAGTTTACCATATACGATACCTCCGCATGAGGCATCTCCCTGGTGCTCAGCCGGCTTGGGTCGAAGCGGCCGCTCATCTGGCACATCATGTGGGGCCGGCTTTGGAGAGGAGATATCTGGCGCTCCACGAATGCGGCCACCAAGTCGGCCCCGTTCAGGTTTTCCGACTGGATCATCACCCGAAGCCGGGAGACGGCGGCGTTCCCGGCCTGAGATAGTGACCGGGACCGGAAGCTCCATGAGGGCTGCCTCCCAGCCGGCAGGCCGGCTACGTAAGCCGGCAGGTTGACGTGATCCCCTTGCTCGGCGATGTTCTTCACGTAGAAATATGATTTCTGCCAGATCTTCACCGACTGGATCAGGGGGATGGGCGGGAATGGGTTGTTCTCGCTCGCCCTCCTCATGGCGATGAAGGCCCCGCAGGGGGCGGGCACGCCTGCGACGATGGTGCCGAGCTTGCTCTGGAAGAACTCCCCCCAGAGCTCCAACGTGGGGAGCAGCCCCAAGAAACCTTCGCAGAGGGAGACGAAGGCCGACAGCAGCATCACCGCATTGGGCGTGAGGTGATGCGGCTGAAGGTTGTAGAACTCGAGGAAGGAGCGCAGAAATCCGCTCGCCGGAAGGCCGAAGCCGCGCAGGAAGTGTGAGCGGAAGACGACCCGCTCGCCCTCCTCTGGCGCCGGCGAAATCTCCGTCTTCGGCGCCAGGCGGTCCCGCACGAGGTTGGCGTCGGGCAGGCGCCGAGTCTGGCGGAGGAATTCAATGTGGTCCTCAAGGACGTTGGAGCCGTCCCACGAGCTCGAGAGCGCCATAGGAGCAAGACGATGTGGCGGCGCTGAGACGAGAGGCTGCGGCGGCGACGAGAGGAAGAAAGGAGGACGAGAGGGGCAGAGCGAGAGGGAGCGTGCGAACCTCTGGCGCCCCCCCTCCTTCCCCTACTTATAGGCTCGCGTGGCGGAACCGAGGAGGCGCGGCGTGGGGAAACGTGGGGATCGATCGTGCCCACTCCCCCACGTCCTGCGCTTGTTGCGCCCTAATGGCGAAATAAAATCGTCACGAGAAGGCGAGCGGTCCACCTGGGCCACAGAAGATCAGCGTTCGGGCCGAGGCCTAGGAGTGGCGGGCCCGGGCCTGCAGCGGCGTCCCCTCGCGCGCGTGTGACGGCAGGGTCTCGCTGCCACGTGGCCTGCGGGAGGGCCCGCGGTCGGCACACGGGTCGACCAAGCTTTCCGGCCTGCAAGACGCAGGGCTCCCCGAAAACGGCATACATCAGCAAAGCCGGCTCTTCAGGATAGGAAGCTGACCAAGCTTCTCGTCCCTTTGTCCGCCTCGAAGCTCGATCAGCTTCGGGGACTACTGTCGGAGTAAATAGCCATGCGTAGCCTAGCCGGCTTCCCCTGGCCCTTCTGAAAAAATCATGAGCCCGTCCGGCTCTCAAGAATCCAAGACATGGAGCCGCCTTCCCCTTGCTGGCTGCCACCCAGGCCGGCTTTCGGAAAGCGGTCCGACTTTAGCTCTCATGAAGGAAGCCACGGGAGGACCGACTTCGGGAAGCCGGCCATGATAAGGCCGACTCCAAGAAGCCGGCTCCCATAAAGCGGTCAAGACTGTACCCACAAAGTTTGCACCCACCTAACGGCAGTGCGACGGGGCGTGGCTACAGTGAAGCCTGCCACCCCCGTATCCCGGAGCACGCCTGGCACAGTGCGCCGTACGGAGTAGCCAAGACCCGTCCGGCGCGGCACTGTTGCCATGTTGACCCTGATGTCACCCACGACGGGCCGCCAGCGCGGCCCACAGACGGTGGGCCCCTTCGGGCAGAGAGACGCCCGAAGGCGGCCACGCCTCCAACCAGTCGGCCCAAGACAGAGCCGGCTCCCCGTAGCCGGCTTGCCGCCTCCCTCGAAGGAGACGCCCCATTAAGGAGACAAGATGCGGTGAGGCTACAGCGATCGCTCGACGGGCGGCGGCACTGTAGCCGCGCCTACCACGACGAAGCCCACGTCACCAAGATGAAGCCACAGTAACCAGCCGCCGACCAGGCCCTGGACAGTGGGGCCTGCCTGTCGACCAAGGGGCCGGCAGCCGGCGGGACCCACCAGTCGACGGGCCCCAGAAGCCGGCGCAGAAGCCGGCGAGCGCAGTCACAGACGGCTGGGCCCCGCACCCAGTCGGATTACCATTGTACCCCCGGGGGGTAGGCCTATATAAACCCCCCGAGGCACCCATGCAAAGGGTTGGACCCCTAGCTAGTCCTAGACACCACACAAGGAGAAGAAGCAGGCTAGTCGTGCCCTTCTTCCTCCTCCCACAAAACAGCTCAAGGAGCATTTTGTAGCTACTTGTTCATCTAGTGATCATGCGGAGACCCCGCAGAGCAGCAGTAGGGGTGTTATCTCCACGGAGAGCCCCGAAGCTGGGTAAGATCCGCCGGCGTGCATGTCTTCACCTTATCCCGTTTCTAGGCACCGGCGATGTCTTACTGGCTCCCACAATGATAAGCCACCCGTTGGCATATGTCGCACCTACCACCCGACACCCGATGATCGGTGAGCCATTAAGAATAAATGGATTTTCAAGAGAAAGACGGACGCTGATAGTAGTGTTACTATCTACAAAGCTCGAATTGTCGCAAAAGGTTTTTGACAAGTTCAAGGTGTTGACTACGATGAGATTTTCTCACTCATAGCGATGCTTAAGTCTATCCGAATCATGTTAGCAATTGCCACATTTATGAAATCTGGCAAATGGATGTCAAAACTGCATTCCTTAATGGATTTCTTAAAGAAGAGTTGTATATGATACAACAAGAAAGTTTTGTCAATCCTAAAGGTGCTAACAAAGTGTGCAACCCCAGCGATCCATCTATGGACTGGTGCAAGCATCTCAGAGTTGGAATATACGCTTTGATGAGTTGATCAAAGCATATAGTTTTATACAGACTTTTGGAGAAGCATGTATTTACAAGAAAGTGAGGGGGAGCTCTGTAGCATTTCTGATATTATATGTGGATGATATATTGTTGATTGGAAATGATACTGAATTTCTGGATAGCATAAAAGGATACTTGCATAAGAATTTTTCAAAAAAAATACCTCGGTGAAGCTGCTTACACATTGAGCATCAAGATCTATAGAGATAGATCAAGATGCTTGATAAGTTTTTTCAATGAGTACATACCTTGACAAGATTTTGAAGTAGTTCAAAATGGAACAGTCAAAGAAGGAGTTCTTGCCTGTGTTGCAAGGTGTGAAGTTGAGTAAAGACTCGAAACCCGACCACAACAGAAAATAGAAAGAGAATGAAAAGTCATTCCCTATGCCTCAGTCATAGGTTTTATAAAGTATGCTATGTTGTGTACCAGTCCTATTATATACCTTAGCATGATTCTGGCAAGGGAGTACAATAGTGATCTAGGAGTTGATCACTGGACAACGGTCAAAATTATCCTTAGAGGACTAAGGAAATATTTCTCGGTTGTGGGGGTGATAAAAGAGTTCATCGTAAATAGTTACGTCGATGCAAGCTTTTTACATCGATCTAGATGACTCTAAGTCTCAATCTAGATACATATTGAAAGTGGGAGCAATTAGCTAGAGTAGGTCCGTGCAGAGCATTGTAGAAATAAAAATTTGTGAAATACTATATGGATCTGAATGTTGCAGACCCGTAGACTAAACTTCTCTCACAAGCAAAACATGATCACTCTTTGGGTGTTAATCACATAGCGATGTGAACTAGATTATTGACTCTAGTAAACCCTTTGGGTATTAGTCACATAGAGATGTGAACTAATCACATAAAGATGTGAACTATTGATGTTTAATCACATGACGATGTGAACTAGATTATTGTCTCTAGTGTAAGTGGGAGACTGAAGGAAATATGCCCTAGAGGCAATAATAAAGTTATTATTTATTTCCTTATATTATGCTAAATGTTTATTATTCATGCTAGAACTGTATTAACTGGAAACTTAGTACATGTGTGAATACATAGACAAACTAAGTGTCACTAGTATGCCTCTACTTGACTAGCTCGTTAATCAAAGATGGTTAAGTTTCCTAGCCATGGACAAGAGTTTTCATTTGATGGACGGGATCACATCATTAGAGAATGATGTGATTGAATTGACCCATCCGTTAGCTTAGCACGATGATCGTTTAGTTTGTTGCTATTGCTTCTCCATAACTTATACATGTTCCTATGACTATGAGATTATGCAACTCCGGGATACCAGAGGAACACTTAGTGTGCTATCAAACGTCAAAACGTAACTGGGTGACTATAAAGATGCTCTACAGGTGTCTCCGATGGTGTTTGTTGAGCTGGCATAGATCGAGATTAGGATTTTTCACTCAGTGTATCGGAGAGGTATCTCTGGGCCCTCTCGGTAATGCACATCACTATAAGCCTTGCAAGAATGTGACTAATGAGTTAGTTACGGGATGTTGCATTACATAACGAGTAAAGAGACTTGCCGGTAATGAGATTGAACTAGGTATTGAGATACCAACGACCGAATCTCGGGCAAGTAACATACCGATGACAAAGGGAACAACGTATGTTGTTATGCGGTTTGACCGACAAAGATCTTCGTAGAATATGTAGGAACCAATATGAGCATCCAGGTTCCGCTATTGGTTATTGATCGGAGATGAGTCTCGATCATGTCTACATAATTCTCGAACCCGTAGGGTCCGCACGCTTAACGTTCGGTGACGATCGGTATTATGTGTTTATGTGTTTTGATGTACCGAAGGTAGTTCGGAGTCCCGGATGTGATCACGGACATGACGAGGAGTCTCGAAATGGTCGAGACATAAAGAGTGATATATTGGAAGGTTATATTCGGACACCGGAAGGGTTCCGAAGTGTATCGGGTATTTTCGGAGTACCGGGAGGTTACCGGAACCCCCCGGGGAGTCTATGGGCCTTATTGGGCCCTAGTGGATAAAGAGGGCAGCAAGCAAGGTGTGCGACCCCCCAAGGCCCAAACCGAATTGGTTTAGGGTTTGGGGGGCCGGGCCCCTCTTTCCTTCTCCCCTCCTCCTTTTTCCACCTTCTCCTAGTAGGAATAGGAAGGGGGAGGGGTGCAAACCTACTTGGAGTAGGATTGCCCCCCCTTGGCGCGCGCCTCCTCCTAGGCCGGCCTCTTCCTCCCTCCATCCATTATATATGGGGGAGGGGGCACCCCATAGACACACAAGTTGATCATTGATCCCTTAGCCGTGTGCGGTGCCCCCCTCCACCATAATCCACCTCGGTCATATCGTCGTGGTGCTTAGGTGAAGCCCTGCGCCGATAGCTTCATCATCACCGTCATCACGCCGTCATGCTGACGAAGCTCTACCTCGACACTCAGCTGAATCAAGAGTTCGTGGGACGTCACCGAGCCGAACGTGTGTAGATCGCGGAGGTGCCGTACTTTCGGTACTAGGATCGGTCGGATCGTGAAGACGTACGACTACATCAACCGCGTTGTCATAACGCTTCCGCTTACGGTCTATGAGGGTACGTGGACAACACTCTTCCCCTCTTGCATCACCATGATAGATCTTGCGTGTGAGTAGGATTTTTTTTTGAATTACTGCGTTCCCCAACAAGTGTCAGGCGCCTGAGCCTGTGTTTTCGATCTGCTACAATGTTTTTATATTGATTTTACAATGTTCTTCGGAAAATAGCATTTTTACATTAAGGATTTCAAGATTTATAAACTTTTAATAGTGGGAATAACCCCCGCAAAAAGGGGGTGGGGCAGCAAAAAATGTACCTTGAAAGTTATAAACCGAGTCATGGAAATCAAAAGCATTGGTTGCTAACTATACTATGACGAGTGATGCAAAAGGCGACGATCAAGCGACATGGCTGGGAAAGACCAAGGAAGAACTATGTGAAGCTAAACGTGGATGGGGCTTTTGAACCAGACTTACTCAAGAGCTCTTGTATGGCACTATCATCAGAGAAATGAGTGGCAAATTCATCGCGACAGGGAACGGGGAAATCGATTAGTGCGAAGATGCGCTTATGGCCGAGGCACCGGCCTTACGGTTTGGTCTCCAATTTGGCAACTACAATCGGGTGTAACCGCATAGAGGTGAACTCCGACAACATCGAGGTGATAGAGGCAATAAAGAATGGAGGTCGCTCTTTTGGTCTATCGACGGTAATTTTTGATGATGCGAAGCTCTTGTAGCTTGGTGGCAGTGATTGAAGAACTCTGTCAATGACACTATCAACAGGAAGATTAACTCCCAGTTGAGTCAAGTGGTTATGGTACCCAGACATTCTGAGTATATGTTCACTGACAGAACTCTTCTCCTCCATCTTGAAGCTGTAGAACTTATTGGAAACTTCATATCTCTCAATCCGGGCATTTGCATAAAATATTAACTTCAACTCCTGGAACATCTCATATGCTCGATGACGTTCAAAATGTCGTTGAAGTCCCAGTTCTAAGCCGTAAAGCATGCCACACTGAACTATCGAGTAGTCATCAGCTTTGCTCTGCCAGACGTTCATAACATCTGGCGTTGCTCCTACAGCAGGTTTGGCACCTAGCGGTGCTTCTAGGACGTAATTCTTCTGTGCAGCTGATAACCCACAAGTATAGGGGATAGCAACAGTTTTTGAGGGTAGAGTATTCAACCCAAATTTATTGATTCAACACAAGGAGAGCCAAAGAATATTCTCAGGTATTAGCAGCTGAGTTGTCAGGGTTTAGGGTTTAGGGTTAGGGTTTAGGGTTTAGGGTTTAGGGTTTTTAGGATTTAGGGTTTAGGGTTAGGGTTTGAATGGAGAGGAAGGAGAGGGCGGGGACGCTCCGTAGCCGGCGAATTTGAGGACGACGTCCGGTGGCTGAGGCGGCAAAGACGACGATGGTGGCGCAGCTGCAGGGCATCCAGGGACTCAATCTTCGGCGTGGAGATGAAGTGCTCGTATGCGGTGCTAAAGGCCACGATGGTTTGGCACGGGAACGGCGGTTGATACGTTCATTTTGCATCATGCTTTTATATCGATATTTATTGCATTATGGACTATTATTTCACTTTATGTCACAATACTTATGGCTATTCTCTCTTATTTTTACAAGATTTACATAAGGAGGGAGAATGCCGGCAGTTGGAATTCTGGGCTGGAAATGGAGAAAATATTAGAGACCTATTCTGCGCAACTCCAAAAGTCCTGAAACTTCACGGAACACCTTAAAACAGATAAAGAAAATCCTTGCCAAAGATGAAGGCCAGGGGGCCCACACCCTGCTCACGAGGGTGGGGGCGCCCCCCCCCCCTAGGGCGCGCCCCCCTACCTCATGGGCCCCCTGGTGGCTCTCAGATGCCCATCTTCTCCTATATAAAGTCTTTCGATGAGAAAAAAATTAAGAAGGAACTTTTCAGGACGAGACTCCGCCGCCACGAGGCGGAACCTTGGCGGATCCAATCTAGAGCTCCGGCAGAGCTCTTCTGACGGGGAAACTTCCCTCCGGGAGGGGGAAATCATCACCATCGTCATCACCAACACTCCTCTCATCGGGAGAGGGCAATCTCCATCAACATCTTCACCAGCACGATCTCATCTCCAAACCCTAGTTCATCTCTTGTATCCAATTCTTGTCTCAAAGTCCGGGATTGGTGCTAGTAGGTTGCTAGTAGTGTTGATTACTCCTTGTAGTTGATGCTAGTTGGTTTAATTGGTGGAAGATCATATATTCAGATCCTATATGCATATTATTACCCCTCTGATTATGAACATGAATATGCTTTGTGAGTAATTACGTTCGTTCCTGAGGACAAGGGAGAAGTCTTGCTATTAGTAGTCATGTGAATTTGGTATTCGTTTGATATTTTGATAAGATGTATGTTGTCTAGCCTCTGGTGGTGTTATGTGAACGTCGACTACATAACACTTCACCATTATTTGGGCCTAGAGGAAGGCATTGGGAATTAATAAGTAGATGATGGGTTGCTAGAGTGACAGAAGCTTAAACCCTAGTTTATGCGTTGCTTCGTAAGCGGCTGATTTGGATCCATATGTTTCATGTTATGGTTAGTTTTACCTTAATACTTTTTTTGTAGTTGCGAATGCTTGCAATAGAGGTTAATCATAAGTGGGATGCTTGTTCAAGTAAGAACAGCACCCAAGCACCGGTCCACCCACATATCAAATTATCAAAGTATCGAACGCGAATCATATGAACGTGATGAAAACTATCTTGACGATATTCCTGTGTGTCCTCGGGAGCGCTTTTCCTATTATAAGAGTTTGTTCCGGCTTGTCGTTTGCTACAAAAGGATTGGGCCACCTTGCTGCACTTTATTTACTTTTGTTACTTGTTGCTCGTTACAATTTATCCCGTCACAAAACTATCTGTTACCACTTATTTCAGTACTTGCAGAGAATACCCTGCTGAAAACCGCTTATCATTTCCTTCTGCTCCTCATTGGGTTCGACACTCTTACTTATCAAAAGGACTACGATAGATCCCCTGTACTTGTGGGTCATCAAGACTCTTTTCTGGCGCCGTTGCCGGGGAGTGTAGCGCCTTTGGTAGGTGGAATTTGGTAAGGAAAAATTTATATAGTGTGCTGAAATTTACTGTCACTTGTTACTATGGAAAGTAATTCTCTGAGGGGCTTGTTCGGGGTATCTTCACCCCGTCCAGTAGAGCAAAGAGTTGCTCCTGAACCTACTGAACCTATTGAAAATGAAACTCCTTTTTAATTTCCTTCGGGTATGATGGAAAAACTGCTAGCTAACCCTTTTATAGGAGATGGAACAAAGCATCCTGATGAGCACTTAATATATGTGGATGAAGTTTGTGGATTATTTAAGCTTGCAGGTATACCCGATGATGTTGCTAAGAAGAAGGTCTTCCCTTTATCTTTGAAGGGAGACGCATTGATATGGTATAGGCTCTGTGATGATATGAGATTCTGGGACTATAAAAGATTGAAGTTGGAATTTCATCAAAAGTATTACCCTATGCATCTTGTTCATCGTGATCGCAATTATATATATATATATATATAATTTCTGGCCTCACGAAGGAGAGAGCATCGCTCAAGCTTGGGGGAGGCTTAAATCAATGTTATATTCATGCCCCAATCATGAGCTCCCGAAAGAAATAATTATGCAAAGTCTTTATGCTCGACTTTTTGATAACAATCGCACCATGCTCGATACTTCTTGTGCTGGCTCTTTTATGATGAAGACTATTGAATTCAGATGGAATTTATTGGATAGAATTAAACGCAACTCTGAAGATTGGGACCTCGACGAAGGTAAGGAGTCAGGTATGACACCTAAGTTTGATTGTGTTAAATCTTTTATGGACACCGATATTTTCCGTAAGTTTAGCACTAAATATGGACTTGACTCTAAGATAGTAGCTTCTTTCTGTGAATCTTTTGCTACTTATGTTGATCTCCTTAAGGAGAAGTGGTTTAAATATCATCCTCCCATAGAAGTAAAAGTAGCTGCACCTATTAAAGTTGAAGAAAAGACTGTCACTTATAATGATCCTATTGTTCCTACTTCTTATGTTGAGAAACCACCTTTCCCTGTTAGAATAAAGGATCATGCTAAAGCTTCAACTGTTGTTCGTAAAAGCAATATTAGAACTTATACACCTCCTGAGCAAGTTAAAGTAGAACCTAATATTGCTATGGTTAAAGATCTCTTGTCTGATAATATTGATGGGCATGTTATTCAGTTCGAAGGTGAAACTGCTAGAATTGCTAAACCTTGTGCTAAAGATAAACATAGACCTGTGGTAGGCGTGCCTGTTATTTCTGTTAAAATAGGAGATCATTATTATCATGGCCTATGTGATATGGGTGCTAGTGCTAGTGTAATACCTATTGACCTATACGAAGAAATTAAGAATGAAATTGCACCTATTGAGTTAGAATATATTGATGTTACTATTAAACTTGCTAATAGAGATACTATTGCACCAATTGGAATTGTTAGAGATGTTGAAGTCTTGTGTGGGAAAACTAAATATCCTGCTGATTTTCTTGTTCTTGGTTCCCCACAAAATAGCTTTTGTCCCATTATATTTGGTAGACCCTTCTTAAATACTGTCAATGCTACCATAGATTGCACAAAGAATGTTGTTACTATTGGCTTGGATGATATGGTTCATGAGTTTAATTTCTCTAAATTTAGTAAACAACATCGTGAGGAAGAATTACCTAGTAAGGATGAAATTATTGGTATTTCTTCTATTGCCGTACCTCCTAGTGATCCTTTAGAACACTATTTGCTAGATCATGAAAATGATATGTACATGAATGAAAGAAGGGAAATAGATGAAGTATTCTTTAAACAAGAACCTATTCTGCAACACAATTTGCCTGTTGAAATTTGAGGGGATCCACCTCCACCCAAGGGTGATCCCGTGTTTGAGCTTAAACCTTTGCCTGATAATCTTAAATATGCTTATCTTGATGAAAAGAAGATATATCCTGTTATTATTAGTGCTAACCTTTCAGAGCATGAAGAAGAAAGATTATTGAAAACTCTGAAGAAGCATCGTGCTGCTATTGGATATACTCTTGATGATCTTAAGGGCATTAGTCCCACTCTATGTCAACATAAAATAAATTTGGAAGCAGATGCCAAACCAGTTCGTGATCCTCAACGACGTCTGAATCCTAAAATGAAAGAAGTGGTAAGAAAAGAAATACTAAAGCTTCTGGAGGCAAGTATAATCTATCCCGTTGCTGATAGTGAGTGGGTAAGTCTTGTCCATTGTGTCCCTAAGAAGGGAGGTATTACTGTTGTTCCTAATGATAAAGATGAATTGATTCCACAAAGAATCATCACAGGTTATAGGATGGTAATTGATTTCCGCAAATTAAACAAAACTACTAAGAAAGATCATTACCCCTTACCTTTTATTGATCAAATGCTAGAAAGATTATGCAAACATACACACTATTGCTTTCTAGATGGTTATTCTGATTTCTCTCAAATACCTGTGTCGGCTAGAGATCAATCAAAGACTACTTTTACATGCCCTTTTGGTACTTTTGCTTATAGACGTATGCCTTTTGGTTTATGTAATGCACCTGCTACCTTTCGAAGATGCATAATGGCTATATTCTCTGACTTTTGTGAAAAGATTTGTGAGGTTTTCATGGACGACTTTTCCATCTATGGTTCCTCTTTTGATGATTGCTTTAGCAATCTTGATCGAGTTTTGCAGAGATGTGAAGAAACTAATCTTGTCTTGAATTGGGAAAAGTGCCACTTTATGGTTAATGAAGGTATTGTCTTGGGGCGCAAAGTTTCTGAAAGAGGTATTGAAGTTGATAAAGCCAAGGTTGATGCTATTGAAAAGATGCCATGTCCCAAGGACATCAAAGGTATAAGAAGTTTCCTTGGTCATGCCGGATTTTACAGGAGGTTCATCAAGGACTTCGCAAAAATTTCTCAGCCTCTGACTAATTTATTGCAAAAAGATATACCATTTGTCTTTGATGATGATTGTGTAGAAGCATTTGAAATACTTAAGAAAGCATTAGTCTCTGCACCTGTTGTTCAGCCACCTGATTGGAGCCTACCCTTTGAAATTATGTGTGATGCTAGTGATTATGCTTTAGGTGCTGTTCTAGGGCAAAGAGTTGATAAGAAATTAAATATTATCCAATATGCTAGTAAGACTCTAGACAATGCTCAAAGAAATTATGCTACTACTGAAAAAGAGATTTTAGCAGTTGTATTTGCTTGTGATAAGTTCAGATCTTATATTGTTGATTCTAAATTAACTATTCAAACTGATCATGCTGCTATTAAATATCGTATGGAAAATAAAGATGCTAAGCCTAGACTTATTAGATGGGTTCTCTTGCTACAAGAATTTGATTTGCATATTGTTGATAGAAAAGGAGCTGAGAACCCCGTTGCAGATAACTTGTCTAGGTTAAAGAATATTCTTGATGACCCACTACCTATTAATGATAACTTTCCTGATGAACAATTAAATGTTATAAGTACTTCTCGTAGTACTCCATGGTATGCTGATTATGCTAATTATATTGTTGCTAAATTTATACCACCTAGCTTCACATACCAACAAAAGAAAAAGTTTTTCTATGATTTAAGACATTACTTTTGGGATGATCCACATCTTTATTAAGAAGGAGTGGATGGTGTTATTAGACGTTGTGTACCTGAGCATGAACAGGAACAGATCCTACGCAAGTGTCACTCCGAGTCTTATGGAGGACACCATGCTGGAGATAGAACTGCACATAAGGTATTGCAATCTGGTTTTTATTGGCCTACTCTCTTCAAGGATGCCCGTAAGTTTGTCTTATCTTGTGATGAATGTCAAAGAATTGGTAATATTAGTAGACGTCAAGAAATGCCTATGAATTATTCTCTAGTTATTGAACCGTTTGATGTTTGGGGCTTTGATTATATGGGACCTTTTCCTGCCTCAAATGGATACACACATATTCTAGTTGCTGTTGATTACGTTACTAAGTGGGTAGAAGCTATTCCAACTAGTAGTGATGATCATAACACTTATATTAAAATGCTTAAAGAAGTTATTTTTCCGAGGTTTGGAGTCCCTAGATATTTAATGACTGATGGTGGTTCACACTTTATTCATGGTGCTTTCCGTAAAATGCTTGTTAAACATGATGTTAATCATAGAATTGCATCTCCCTATCACCCACAGTCTAGTGGTCAAGTAGAGTTGAGCAATAGAGAGCTCAAATTAATTTTGCAAAAGACTGTTAATAGGTCTAGAAAGAATTGATCCAAGAAACTTGATGATGCATTATGGGCTTATAGAACTGCATACAAAAATCCTATGGGTATGTCTCCGTATAAAATGGTCTATGGAAAAGCCTGTCACTTACCTCTCGAACTAGAACATAAGGCATATTGGGTTGTTAAAGAGCTCAACTATGATTTTAAACTTGCCGGTGAAAAGAGGTTATTTGATATTAGTTCACTTGATGAATGGAGAACCCAAGCATATGAAAATGCCAAGTTGTTTAAAGAAAAAGTCAAAGGATGGCATGACAAAAGGATACAAAAGCGTGAGTTTAATGTAGGTGATTATGTATTGCTATACAACTCTCGTTTAAGATTTTTTGCAGGCAAACTTCTCTCTAAATGGGAAGGCCCCTATGTTATCGAAGAGATCTATCGTTCCGGTGCCATCAAAATCAACAACTTCGAGGGCACAAATCCGAAAGTGGTAAACGGTCAAATAATCAAACATTATATTTCAGGTAATCCCATAAATGTTGAAACTAATATTATTGAAACTGTAACTCCAGAGGAATACATAAGGGACACTTTCCGGAACATTCCAGACTCCTAAAAGGAATAGGTATGTGGTACGGTAAGTAAACCGACTCCAAAACAATTTTTTAAGGCAATATTTCTCCGTTTTGGAATATTTAGAAAAATAGAAAAATAAGTAGCAGCCCGGGAAGGACACGAGGGCCCCACAAGGGTGGTGGGCGCGCCCTACCCCCTGGGCGCGCCCCCCTACCTCGTGAGCACCTCGTGTGCCTTCCGGACTTTGTTTTCTTGCATGTTACGTATTTTGGTCGGTAAAAAATCATTATATATTCTCCCGAAGGTTTTGACTCCCGTATCACGCAAATCTCTTCTATTTTTGTTTTCGAGCTGTTGCTGCTGCAGATTAGAGCAAGATGTCTTCTCAAGAGTCAATCGGGGAGAGCCGGGTATCTAATCCGGCACCGGAACCAAGGGCAAACAGCGACGCTGACCACTTTGGGCCAGCAATGGAGGAAGAGATGGAGGCTGACTTAATGAGAGTACATGCCATGGAGGATCAAGAAGTCACCTCTCGCCTCCGAGCTGGGTTCACTATGGGGGAACTACAGAGCTTAGCTATTCCAAACTCGGTTATCCCTTCTAATGTTGGATTTCTTTCTTATGAAAATATGAAGAGGAGTGCCACTTGTTCTCCTGCAGCTATGCAACACCCTTGGGTGCAAGGAGCTTTAGCTGTCACAGGAAAGCTTCGTAAGGAAATAATGGACCTCAAACAGCAAGTCAATAAGCTCGAGGAGGAGAACCGCATCCTGAGGGGAATCATCGCCAAGAATATTACACCGACAACAAAGAAGGAGACATAATCACATGGGTATGGGCACTCCCCTTGGCAACTGCCAAGCTTGGGGGAGGTGCCCCGGTATCGTATCACAATCACAACTCCTATCTTTACCGTTTTTCTTAGTTCGATCCTATTAGTAGTATCTTGATCTAGTAGAATAAAGTTTATGGCATGATCTAGTTTTGAGTTTGCTTTATGATCTCTCTATGTAATCGAGTCCGTGAGCTATATATATAATAAAGATTAGTGTTGAGTCAAGGGCTTGATTATTTTTCCATGATCTTGGGTGAATAAAAGAAACAAAAAGTTTAGATTGATCTTATTGAGAGTAATGACTTCACATAGAAAGAGTATGATGATTAAAAGTTGTTGGGAGTTGGCAAACATAGCTTTGGTCATTATTGCAATTAATAGGAAGTAATAAGGAAAGAGAGGTTTTCACATATAGATATATTATCATTGACATCTTTTATGATTGGGAGCACTCATTAAAATATGACATGCTAAAGAGTTGATATTGGACAAGGAAGACAACGTAATGAGTTATGTATTTCTTATATCTGAGATAAAGTATGTTGTCATGGATCCTCTAACTTGTTGAGCTTGCCTTTCCCCCTCATGCTAGCCAAATTCTCAGCACTAAGTAGAAATACTACTTGTGCTTCCAAAATCCCTAAACCAGTTTTGCCATGAGAGTCCACCATATCTACCTATGGATTGAGTAAGATCCTTCAAGTAAGTTGTCATCGGTGCAAAGCAATAAAAATTGCTCTAAATATGTATGATTGATTGGTGTGGGAGAAATAAGATTTATACGATCTTGTGATGTGGAAGTAATAAAAGCGACGGACTGCATAATAAAGGTTCATATCACAAGGGGCAATATAAAGTGACGTTCTTTCGCATTGAGATTTTATGCATCCAACCATGAAAGCGCATGGAAACCTTTGTTTCCCTCTGTGAAGTGCCTATCCTTTATTATTATCTTCTACCTTATGCAAGAGTCATGGTGATCTTCACCTTTTCTTTCTCATTTTATCCTTTGGCAAGCTCAGCATGTTGGAAAGAACATGATATATATATATATATATATATATATATCTAATTGGATGTAGGGGAGCATGAACCATTATTGTTGACATTACCCTTGAGGTAAAAGGTTGTGGGGCAAAACTATAAGCCCCTATCTTTCTCTGTGTCCGATTAAAACTCTGTAACCACAAGTATCGCGTGAGTGTTAGCAATTATGGAGGACTAAATGATAGTTGAGTATGTGGACTTGCTTTTTAGCTCTGACATAGACTCTCTCCGATGTTATGATAAATTGCAATTGCTTCAATGACTGAGATTATAGTTTGTCGGAGCCCAATAAGGTTTATGATTTATACTTTTGCATTGTGAATAGATCATCACTTGAACATAAGTAATCATATGACAAAATCTATATATGTTGCTGTTATGAGAATAATCATGATGCCTTCATGTCCGTATTTTATTTTTATCGACACCTCTACCTCTAAACATGAGGACATATTTATTGTTATCGGCTTTTCGCTTGAGGACAAGCGAGGTCTAAGCTTGGGGGAGTTGATATGTTCATTTTGCATCATGCTTTTATATCGATATTTATTGCATTATGGACTGTTATTTCACTTTATGTCACAATACTTATAGCTATTCTCTCTTATTTTACAAGGTTTACATAAGGAGGGAGAATGCCGACAGCTGGAATTCTGGGCTGGAAAAGGAGCAAATATTAGAGACCTATTCTGCGCAACTCCAAAAGTCCTGAAACTCCACGGAACATCTTAAAACAAATAAAGAAAAATCCTTGCCAAAGATGAAGGCCAGGGGGCCCACACCCTGCTCACGAGGGTGGGGGACGCCCCCCCTAAGGCGCGCCCCCCTACCTCGTGGGCCCCCTGGTGGGTCTCCGACGCCCATCTTCTCCTATATGAAGTCTTTCGATGAGAAAAAAATAAGAAGGAACTTTTCGGGACGAGACTCCGCCGCCACGAGGAGGAACCTTGGCGGATCCAATCTAGAGCTCCGGCAGAGCTGTTCTGCTAGGGAAACTTCCCTCCGGGAGGGGGAAATCATCACCATCGTCATCACCAACGCTCTTCTCATCGGGAGAGGGCAATCTCCATCAACATCTTCACCAGCACCATCTCATCTCCAAACCCTAGTTCATCTCTTGTATCCAATTCTTGTCTCAAAGTCCGGGATTGGTGCTAGTAGGTTGCTAGTAGTGTTGATTACTCCTTGTAGTTGATGCTAGTTGGTTTAATTGGTGGAAGATCATATGTTCAGATCCTATATGCATATTATTACCTCTCTGATTATGAACATGAATATGCTTTGTGAGTAATTACGTTCATTCCTGAGGACAAGGGAGAAGTCTTGCTATTAGTAGTCATGTGAATTTGGTATTCGTTTGATATTTTGATAAGATGTATGTTGTCTAGCCTCTAGTGGTGTTATGTGAACGTCGACTACATAACACTTCACCATTATTTGGGCCTAGAGGAAGGCATTGGGAAGTAATAAGTAGATGATGGGTTGCTAGAGTGACAGAAGCTTAAACCCTAGTTTATGCGTTGCTTCGTAAGGGGCTGATTTGGATCCATATGTTTCATGCTATGGTTAGGTTTACCTTAATACTTTTGTTGTAGTTGCGGATGCTTGCAATAGAGGTTAATCATAAGTGGGATGCTTGTTCAAGTAAGAACAGCACCCAAGCACCGGTCCACCCACATATCAAATTATCAAAGTATCGAACGCGAATCATATGAACATGATGAAAACTAGCTTGACGATATTCCCATGTGTCCTCGGGAGCGCTTTTCCTATTATAAGAGTTTGTTCTGGCTTGTCCTTTTCTGGCCACCTTGCTGCACTTTATTTACTTTTGTTACTTGTTGCTCGTTACAATTTATCCCGTCACAAAACTATCTGTTACCACTTATTTCAGTACTTGCAGAGAATACCTTGCTGAAAACCGCTTATCATTTCCTTCTGCTCCTCGTTGGGTTCGACACTCTTACTTATCAAAAGGACTACGGTAGATCCCCTATACTTGTGGGTCATCAGCGGTGGGCGCACTGGCGGCAACGGTGGCCGGCGGTTTCTCTCAGGGCTTCTCGGATTTGGCACTAGGGGAGAGGCAGAGAGCCAGAGAGGAGTGGGGAAGGAGGGAGGAGACTGCACGACGTCTCCAGGCGCGGATAGACTCGAGGGTAGGCCGCCAGCACGAATCAGGAGGTGGAGGCTGAGGGAGTCCTGGATTAGGGGGTCCTCAGACAGCCGGACTATATCCCTTGGCCGGACTGTTGAACTATGAAGATACAAGATTGAAGACTTCATCTCGTGTCCGGGTGGGACTCTCCTTTGCGTGGAAGGAAAGCTTGGCGATTCGGATATGTAGATCTCCTCCCTTGTAACCGACTCTGTGTAACCCTAGCCCCTCCGGTGTCTATATAAATCGGAGGATTTTAGTCCATAGGACAACAACAATCATACCATAGGCTAGCTTCTAGGGTTTAGCCTCTCCGATCTCGTGGCAGATCGACTCTTGTAATACTCATATCATCAAGATCAATCAAGCAGGAAGTAGGGTATTACCTCCATCGAGAGGGCTTGAACCTGGGTAAACATTGTGTCCCCCGCCTCCTGTTACCATCCGCCTTAGACGCACAGTTCGGGACCCCCTACCCGAGATCCACCAATTTTGACACCGACATTGGTGCTTTCATTGAGAGTTCCACTGTATCGTCACCATAAGGCTTGATGGCTCCTTCGATCATCGGCAACGATGCGATCCAGGGTGAGGTTTTTCTCCCCAGACAGATCTTCGTATCCGGCGGCTTCGCACTGCGGGCCAACTCGCCTGGCCATCTGGAGCAGATTGAAAGCTACAACCCTGGCCATCAGGTCAGATTTGGAAGTTTGAACTATACCGCCGACATCCGCGGAGACTTGATCTTCGACGGATTCGAGCCCGCGTCAGGTGCGCAGCACAGACACGGCGGGCATGACTTAGCTCTATCGCCAGACAGTGTTCGGGAGATCACACATGTGGCGACTCTGGCCCTTGATACGGAGCAGATCACGCCATCCGAAGACGGGTGGATGGACCCCACCCCAGAGGCTGCACACTCAGCGGCGATAGAGCCGAATACTGACTTCACCTCCTACGAGACATGTGTTGCCGGACCTTTGAATTCGTCCCCGGCCACACTCTCCGAACCGCCTGCGTCCGTACCTATCAAATCTGATTGGGCGCCAATCACGGAGTTTTCCTCCACGGATATCTTTCAGCACTCGCCCTTGGGCGATGTGCTAAGTTCATTAAGGTCTCTCTCCTTGTCAGGAGGCCCTTGGCCGAACTGTGTTCGCCTCGAGTGGGAAGCGGACGACGAAGAAATTCGTTCCCCACCCACCACCAACTTAATAGCCGCTGTCGACGACTTAACCGACATGCTTGATTTCGGCTCCGAAGACATCGACGGTATGGACGATGATGCGGGAGACGAATAGGAACCACCGCCCGCAGGGCGCTGGACTGCCACTTCATCACATGATATATATACATGGTGGATACACCCAAAGAAAATGATGACGAGGAACGGGAGGAAGCAGCGAAGGACAATTCCCTTGAGAAGCAACCAAAGCGATGGCGTAAGCGCCGCTCCAAATCCCGTCCCGAAAAAAACAGCAATAACAGTGCAAGAAAGAGTAACACCCCGGTCAACCCCAAAGGACACAACGACGACATGAACCCAGAGGTGGAGCAGGGTGAACCAGCGGACGGCGAACGTGGTACGGAGCCGCTGTCCGGTCACGACAACCCCGAGGGTAAAACTCATCAACCTGTCTCCGGAGACATGAATAATCCGGATAGCGATGCACACATCATCCCTGAAAGACACTTGGAACAAGAGAACCTTCATAAAAGGCTCATTGAAACCGCGCGGAGCCTGAAGAAGCAGAAGCAAAGGCTTAAGACCGCGCAGAATAAGCTCAATAGCAAATGGAATAAAGTGCTTGACACAGAAGAAAAGTACAGCGGTAATCGCCACACAAAAAGCTATCCAAAGCGCAAGCTGTTGCCTGAATTCAACGATGAGGCCTTAGAGCCCACTCAGCCGGAAAATAAAACGGCCGATCAACCGGACCGGCCACCCCGTGGTCGCGACAGGGCGGCTAACTGTGACGTACACAAGTCAGCACACGACCTACGTGAGGACCTACACAAAAAAAGCCGGTTTGACCAGGTCCATTTATGGACCTAGGAAGCGCGTTCCGGCACAGAATCATCGCCGCCCAAATGACTATACTGACAGAATAATAGTTCGGAATCAAAACCGAACACTACAACCATCAGACACACCCAAATACAGGGGTGCCGCGCACCCCCTATGCTTCATCGACGAGGTACTGGATCATGAATTCCCAGAAGGATTCAAACCCGTGAACATAGAGTCATACGACGGAACAACAGACTCTGGGGTCTGGATTGAGGACTTTATCCTTCACATACACATGGCTCGTGGAGATGATCTCCACGCCATCAAATACTTGCCCTTAAAGTTGAAAGGACCAGCTAGGCACTGGTTGAAAAGCCTCCCTGAAAACTCAATTGGAAGTTGGGAAGAGCTCGAGGACGCTTTCAAGGCTAGTTTTCAAGGGACCTATGTCCGACCTCCGGATGCAGACGATTTAAGTCACATAATTCAACAACCTGGAGAGTCAGCCCGAAAGCTTTGGAACAGATTCCTCACTAAGAAGAATCAAATTGTCGATTGCACGGACGCCGAAGCCTTAGCGGCTTTCCAACATAGTGTCCAGGATGAATGGCTTGCCAGACACCTCGGCCAGGAAAAACCAAGGACAATGGCAGCCCTAACAAGCCTTATGACCCACTTTTGCGAGGGCGAGGATAGTTGGCTGGCACGCAGTGGCACCAGCGACCCAAGCACATCTGAAGTCAGGGATGGCAATGGAAAACCACGACGCAATAAAAGCAAGCGTCAAAGCAATGAAGAGAGCCCAGACAACACGGTGGTAAACGCCGGATTCAGGGGTTCTCAACCCGGTCAACGGAAAAAGCCATTCAAAGGCAGCAGAGAGGGACCGTCCAGCCTAAACAAGATTCTGGACAGATTATGTCAGATTCACGGCACCTCCGATAAACCTGCAAATCACACCAACAGAGAATGTTGGGTCTTTAAGCAGGCCGGCATGCTAAACGCCGAACACAAGGGGAGGGAGACACCAAGTGAAGACGAGGATGAGCCTCACCAACAAAACACTGGGGGACAGAAAAAATTCCCACCAGAAGTCAAAACAGTGAACATGATTCACGTAACGAAGAGGAGGAGCACACGCGCACTCCGAGACGTATACACCATAGAGCCCGTTACCCCCAAGTTCAACCCTTGGTCGGCCTGCCCAATCACTTTTGATCGCAGGGATCACCCGACTAGTATCCGGCACGGAGGATCGGCTACCTTGGTACTAGACCCAATAATTGACGGATACCATCTCACCCGAGTCCTTATGGACGGCGGCAGTAGTCTTAATCTGATATATCAAGACACAATCCGCAAAATGGGGATAGACCCAACAAGAATCAGCCAAAGCAATACTACCTTTAAAGGAGTAGTACCAGGCCCAGAGGCCTGTTGCACGGGCTCTATAGTACTAGAGGTTGTATTCGGTTCTCCCGACAACTTCCGAAGCGAAGAATTAACCTTCGACATCGCTCCATTCTGAAGCGGCTATCAAGCACTACTCAGAAGAACAGCCTTCGCTCCTTTTAATGCAATACTGCATTACACTTATCTTAAGCTTAAGATGCCCGGTCCACGTGGCATCATCATAGTTAGCGGAAACTTAGAGCGTTCCTTACATGCGGAGGAAAGTACGACGGCTTTTGAAGCTGAACACTGAACAACCCCTCCAACCAGCATAAGGGCCAGTTCTTTTCGGCGATTCTCCCAGAATCGCCCCCCTCCCCAGCTTCTCCCAGAATCGCCACTTCATATATTTTTTACAATCCTAGCTAATTAGACCTTAACTAGATAGGATTGTCAAAAATATATGGAGTGACGATTCTGGGAGAAGCTGGGGAGGGGCGATTCTGGGAGAATCGCCCAAAAGAACTGGCCCTAAATGATTGGTCGTTAAGACCGCGGACACGGCTAGATGAGTCCGGCACACCCCTCGCTATAACAGCTCAAATAAACCCGAGATTGGGTCGATGTATATACCCCCATAGGTGGCGCTAGGGGCTTCCCGCATGTAAAAAGGACTATAGTTCGGTTTGACCTTACTTAGATTGAATTTCCATGGTCTATTAAGAATAACCAATTTTCCGCACGTAGACTTTCACCTGAGTTTTTTCTCTCTTGCAGATGACAATCGTGCTACACCCTTCTAGGACACGACACAACAGAGACATAGGCGCAGACGTGCAGCAGGGCCCCGCTCAAAGGTTTCTTTCTAGATTAAGACCCTGTGTAAACCTTTCTCACTGTCTCTTGTTGCTTCACGCCCTTCGGATACTTAGCACAACTGAGAGGGATGCTGACATTATTGGCATTTTCGCCAAGTCAGACTGATGCACGTACCTGGAAATTTAGGGTTCATTATCAAGGGCTTTGCTCAACCCGGTATATGTTGTAAAGTCCGAATACCTTAGGGAGTGTTCGGCGTCACGAGTTTGGCCTTATATGCATCAGCTCCGAATCATGTCTTTGGTCAAATGTTGGGTTTGCCCGGCTCCCGTGTTTTGCTACCTTGCGTTCTGCTCTATTGGCTAAGGTGGAACCGGGAGAACTACTGCGATTGTGCCCTGGTTCATCTGGATGAGCACCTCAGTAGAGAAAGCCGAAAACTGACTGTCATGATAAAGCACGAGACTGGTCTACCACTCGAGGACTCAGCGGAATCTTTGCGATTCCTCCGCATTAATGAAGGGCTGGTTTCCCGGTCATGTATGTACGCGCACCGTATTCGGATAAGCGCGGAAGTACCAGGGGCTATATAGTAGCCCCACTGTCAAACTCCTATGGCTAAGTGAAAGTGTTAAAGCAATATAGTCTGATTGCCTTGTTCGCCGCACTATCGCCTCCTTCATGGACCAAGACGTTGGATCAAGTGTGAATAGGTGCTTTTCCGAACACCCCCGCATTATGTGCGTGGGGGCTGAAGCCGACGACTGCAAACTTTCAGGTTATATACTTACATAAACGGCCGCACAGGAGGCATCATAATACCTTCAGGCAATAAAAACAGCATGTATAATTCAAATAATACTATTTTTACAATGGGGATACATGTCACTCGAACATGATACTCTTCGAGCACTGAGCCTCTATTAAACGAGCGCCTTATAGGACTTCTTCTAAATAGTGCTCGGCCGAGACCTAGCCTACGGCTGGACCTTGGGTTGCAATAGTGGTGGCATCCATCTCTGCCCAGTATGTCTTAACACGGGCAAGAGCCAACCGCGCACCCTCTATGCACGCAGACCTCTTTACGGCATCGATATGCTGCACAGCACCACGGAATCGTTGCACTAAACCAAAATAACTATTCGACTTTGGTCCTTCCGGCCAAAGATGATCCACGACAGACCTCATGGCAAGCCCGGACAACCTATGGAGCTCAGCCCACTCGGCCATTTGCTCATTTAACAGCAGCGGACGCGTCGAAGCACGGAACTGCGACCAGAACAACTTCTCTACTTCGTGATCTTCTTGATCTTTGAAAAATGCAGTCGCATCAGCAGCACTCATTGCCAAGTCCGCATACGCGTCTGCAGCACTCCATAATCGATCCAGAGGGGCATACTTCGGATCTCCGAACTTCGTCCGCAACAAAAAGGGCTTCCCAGCCGTGATATCTCCGGCTTGACGGAGCTCCTCCTCTGCCGCTCTGATTTTAGAACGGGTTTCCTTGGCTGCCTCCACGGCTCTCTTCAGGTCAGGCGCTCTCACTTGGCTTTCCTTTTCAAGAAGCTCATATCGGTCGGCAGCATGTTTCAGCTCAACATCCATCTTGGGTATTTCATCTTCGCTCTTGCGATGAGCAGCCTGTTCGGCTCTTAAGTCTTCGGCCGCCTTTAGGGCGACCGCATCACTTCTCCAGGCTTGTTCCTTGGCTCGGGCAAGTTCCGCCCGAAGGGTCTCCACGGCGGCAGCTCCATCTGCAGTCAAAACGTATTATAGATACTAGCATCATGCTCCTCTTAATACTTGCTGACCACCCGAAAATACATACCTTGTGCCTCGTCAAGCCGCTTGTTCACAAGCGCAATGTCGGCATCTGCCGAATCCAGTTGCCGGCTTAGTCCGGCAAACTCAGCAGTCCGGCCAGCCACCGGACCGCCCGCTGCCTACACATGAAAGCAGCGCGATCATTACCTGGGACTATGATCTTGTGTTTGCTGCCTCGGGACAGCAACCAGAGTCTCAGGGGCTACCATCTGTATAGAGCACACCTAGCATGTGCGGTACCGTCAAAAAAATTTGCGTACCTCAAAGCCTTTTAGCAGGCTCATAAAAGCTTCATGCAACCCACTTTTGGCAGATGAGATCCTCTCAACCATCGTACCCATTAAAGTATGATGCTCCTCCGAGATAGCTGCTTGCTCCAAAAGACCCATCAGTACGTCCGGTTGCGCACCGGACAATCCCGGACTCTTTTTGTTACTCCCCTTAGGAGCCGAATACTCCGGACTTCGGGTAGCCGAAGGGTTACCTTCTGGCCTTGGCGGATCAAGAGAAATCCTCCATGATGACACCTTAGGGTCATCCGCCCCAGGAGGCGGGGAGACAAGGGGAGACGTTTCGCTCTCCATCATCTCCAGAAGAAGATCCCCTAAAGACGAACTCTGTCAGGAAGAGCTACGATCCGGACTACAAGACATACGTCTCGGTTATTGTTCGCGAGATAAAGCAAAATACATTTACCAAAAGTACTTTTGTTCACTTACAGCTCGGTGAAGGGCTGATCCCCTTGCGGGCACTGTGCGGAAGGAATGCCCTCCGGGTCAGGGCCCCCTGACGAGGGTTTCTTCTCTCGTTTGGAAACCCTTGTTTCCAAGTCTTCAGGAGCGGTCCTTTTACTTCCTTGGGGAGAGGGAATTTCAGATTCTTCTCCCCGATTATCCTCCTTCGTGGAGGTACTAATTCCCCCGGGTTGGATGAGTAATACGTGAGGCTTGCTTTCGGCTTCTTCGTCTCTCCCTTTATCTTCCCCCGAGGGCACTTGATAAGGTGCGTACTCCAGCATCCTGGCTAGTACAGGATCCGGCGAGCCCTCGGGAAGGGGGGCCGAACACCTGATCATCTTTGCCTTTCTTACCCAGTCCTAGCCAGGAGCAATTCTTTCAGAATTATGTTATGGCAAATGAAAAGACAGTGTGTTCGGTCGTGGAAATACTTACCTGGGTATCTGGACGATTACAGTTGAGACCTGCATCCTCGGTGGCGTCCGGACACTTTATTCGTGATCCGAAGAATAATCCATACATCTCTTCGAGCATCACGTCGAAGAACTACTGAATAGTTCACGATCCTTGCAGTTTGAACTCCCACATATGGAGAGATCGATGTTGGCATGGCAGGACCTGACGAAATAGCATAACTTGCATTACTTTGACGAGACCGACATCCCTCTTGAGGAGATCTTGGATGCGACTTTGCAATGTCGGCACGTCATTAACCGGCCCCCAGTCTAGCCCCTTGTTGACCCATGACGCCAGTTGTGGTGGGGGGCCCGAACGGAAGGCGGGGGCAGCCACCCACTTAGTACTTCGGGGAGCTGTGATGTAAAACCACTCCCACTGCCATAAGTTGGATATCTCTGGGAAGGAACCCTTTGGCCATGGGGCATCGACGCCTTTGCTTATTATGGCACATCCGCATTCTGTGTGTCGCCAATCGATCATCTTCGGCTTCACACTGAAGGTCTTGAGACATAAGCCGAAGTGTGGGGTGATGCGGAGCAAGGCCTCACATACGACAATAAACGACGAGATGTGAAGAATGGAATCCGGAGCTAGATCGTGGAAGTCGAGCCCATAATAGAACATGAGCCCTCTGACAAAGGGATCAAGGCTAAAGCCTAGACCTCGGAGGAAGTGGGAAACAAATACGACACTCTCGTTGGGTTCGGGAGTAGGGATGACCTGCCCTCGGGCAGGCAGCCTGTGCGAGATTTCGGCGGTCAGATACCTGGCCTCCCTTAGCTTCTTGATGTCCTCCTTT
Source organism: Triticum urartu (assembly GCF_003073215.2). NCBI lineage: Eukaryota > Viridiplantae > Streptophyta > Magnoliopsida > Poales > Poaceae > Triticum > Triticum urartu. The sequence goes on along the minus strand of NC_053027.1, from coordinate 113,058,690 downwards.
GTGACAGAGGAAGCCATCCACCGGCCCTGAAGGTTGGATCCGGACATGATTGAAGGTCTGAAGCGCTTCGCCTGAGCCTCGAGTGTTGGAACTCGGGGTGGGGGAAGGGAGGGATTGAGCGCAAGAAGAAAAGGACAGGCTTTGGCCCCTTTATATAGAGGGCGAATATCAAGCGTCCTCCGCGTGGCCGTTTGGAACTTGCCTAAAATCGAGGAGTCGTACTAACAAGCACAATTGGGTTACCCACACCCATATTGATGAGAATCTCATGATAAGGGGGCACGATCTCTGCTTCGACAAGATGTGCCAATAAAACCGCCTCGCAACACGTGCAGTGGCTGGTTGAGAAAAAGGGTTCGAATAATGACCAGGGCCAGGGCGTGATGTCATGTTATGAAAAGTTGTCAGCAGATTAGATTTGTTGAAATATTATACTCTCTACGGTGGTATGTGGAATTTGTTTTGCAGAGCCGGACACTATCCTTGTGTTCAAAATCTTCTATGGAGTATTCAGAGCAGGAACCCGCCTTGCAATGCCGAAGACAATCTGCGCGTCGGACTCATCGTCATTGAAGCCTGGTTCAGGGGCTACTGAGGGAGTCCTGGATTAGGGGTTCCTCGGACAGCCGGATTATATCCCTTGGCCGGACTGTTGAACTATGAAGATACAAGATTTAAGACTTCGTCCCATGTCCGGGTAGGACTCTCCTTTGTGTGGAAGGCAAGCTTGACGATTCGGATATGTAGATCTCCTCCCTTGTAACCGACTCTGTGTAACCCTAGCCCCACCGGTGTCTATATAAACCGGAGGGTTTTAGTCCGTAGGACAACAACAATCATACCATAGGCTAGCTTCTGGGGTTTAGCCTCTCCGATCTCGTGGTAGATCAACTCTTGTAATACTCATATCATCAAGATCAATCAAGCAGGAAGTAGGGTAATACCTCCATCGAGAGGGCCCAAACCTGGATAAACATTATGTCCCCCGCCTCCTGTTACCATCCGCCTTAGACGCACAGTTCGGGACCCCTACCCGAGATCCGCCGGTTTTGACACCGACAGAGGCCTCCCTTCGACACGGCGTCGTCCTCCTGGCAGAAGCTAGGAGACGACTGGCAAGGTGGGTTGGTGCCTTGGTGGGCTAGGCTAACTGGGCTAGCTCCAGGTAAGATAGGTTAGGTTTCTCTTTTCCTATTCTATTTTTCTTATTCTATTTCCTCTCTGTTTTGATTTAGTTTTAAGACTAAATCATTTTATTAAATTCTGAAAATATTTATGGGCACTAACTGAATTATTCCAGAGGTCCTCAAGTGATTCCAAAATATTTGGAGCATTTAAAATATTTATAGAATTTAAATGCCCCAATTCAAATACAATATGGATTGATTCAAAAATCCAGAATGTCCTAGAAATATGTGCACCATTTTTGGAAGAGGTTTTTAGCCAATTCAAAAATAATGAACTTTTCTGCAGGGCATTTTGGGTTCATTGAAAATATTTTTATTTGAACCTAGTTGAATTCATTTGGTGCTATGGTTTGAACATCCCCAATTCAAATTCTTTTGAATTTAAACATGATGCATGGATGCTCACATATGCAACTAATTACAAGCAATTCTAGGGTTGTGACAACTCAACCCCACTAAACAGGAATCTCGTCCCGAGATTCAAGCGCAGGGTAAAAAGGAAGAGGGGACTCGAACTATCACAAGCATCATGATCCAACTGTCCTCGTCGAAGATATTGATTCATTGCATCATCTTGAACTTGACATCCTTGCTTCTGAGATCTTCACCCAACACGAGGACAGAAGAGCGAGATAACTCTACACAGATGGATCATCTTAATGATCACAGGATCAACTCACGGAACGAGACGTAGAAACATCTCTTGAGCTGAGGGACAAAACACATATGAGGAGCGATGGAAAGAAGCAGGTGACGAAGGTTCAGATTAGTAGGAAACAATTCCATGCTTAGAACATGGTGCATGGTTTCAAAGTAGCATGGAATAATTGCCATGATTCCATAACTGGGCACCTTAGGGAAGGTGACTCTTAGAATCATTCTCTTAAGTGGAAAAAAATAATTACTTTTGATATCTAGATCATAGAAACTCTCTATACCAGTCTAAGGCAAATCACAAATGATCGTTTGACGGAGTTCAAAAGAATGGCATACTCAGACTAGAATGGATGATGTGGACTACCTTGTTGAAGACAACGTAGTGGATGATTTTTTTTCCTATCATCAGAAATGGATGAGACCCATGGTAGGACCACTTTTGAAGATGATCCGGAATAAGAATTACTAAGAAGGCAGCCCATAGTAAAATGGCACAAAGACAAGTGCAAGCTAGGAACAAAATGCAAATGTTGGGAATATTCCAACCATCATATCTGCCTGAGATTCAGATCTGGTTGGTAACAGGATATTTCAGACGTCATTTCTGGAAAAGAAAGTTTGCAACACAAACCGACGAGATGATGTTGCGAGATTCTCGGGAAATGAACTACGATAGAAAGCTCCAAAACATGAGTTGGTTCTGCTACATACCTGTGAACACGCTATCTAAGACAAGCATGACCACATAGTAGTCTTACAACAAAACACTACTGGGTTCAGGTGGGGAACCATCATCGAGGATATTGGAATCTTGTGCATGAACTAGTATTCGCACATCAACTCCTTTTCCTCAAACAAATCAATCAATGTCTTGGTGTGCTAAGAACACATATGGAGTGGAGGCGGCCAACCTATCAAACCATAGAGCACTTCGCACGTGCATGACTAACTTGGGATGATTCTAGAGGAGGCAAAATAAACTTTCTCAAGTTCACGGCGGCAACTTGCATCGAATGCACATGAATTAGAGGAAGTCACTTCTTTCATCCAAACATATGCTTCATGAGCTAGCATAAAGAAATGATTTCAAAAGTTTCCAACACTAGCTTAATGTTCAACATGAATCATGGAGGAGATAAAGACGTTGTCGATGGGCTCAACAACAATTTATCAAGATTTCCATATCACTGGAATTCCACCATTATGTGAACAAGGTGATAGCATTGGTCAGACCAAAAGATATAATGGTGTATGCTCGAGGGATCATCCACAAGACAACATTACGAACATCGTTGGTTCTAATTTGATTTGAGGATAGCCCACACTCAAATCAAAGTTTGGACAAGATAATAGATCCAACAACTGATCACAAGGACCAATCGATGAAGATATCATCTATCTTCAACACACACAGATATATCCCTGGAAATGAACTAAGTTAGGTAAGCTTTTATCTTACAACTCTCCAAGTTGTTGTTTGGCTTAACCAACTAGCTCAGGGGTATCCAACATGGATTCTTGGAGAAGGGGTGGTTTACAAGAAACCAACTTGATCACGAACTCAACATAGCGGTCAGATGACAACCTGGTAACACTTCTGAGAAGATATTCAGAAAATCACGAACCACCTATATGTTACTAAGCTCGAGAACAATCTTGCTTTTCAGGGCAAGACGATGTGATCAAGAGAGTGAGGAATTGACACAATCCTAACTCATTGATCGAAGAATGCACCAGGAAAATGGTCTAGGTAGCACAATCAATCTTAGAATGATAATTCAATAACCAACACGCTAAGAATGAAATTATTGTCCATTAGCTACCAAGCAACGGGGTTGCTAGGAGTATTGATTTCACACATCACGGTTCACTTGTCGGTATTCCGGTTGCGACAACACGGGACCGGGGAATGAATAATGGTGGCGAGAAGTATCACTGCGTCAAGAATTCATGAGAGATGCTGCAATTCTCATGACAATCCTAACATAAAGGGGGTAATAGTCTGAGGTAGGAGAGAACAAAAGATGGATTGGCATTTTAATCTGCGAAATACAACTACTTTGATCAGTCCAAGAAATGGATGAGGTGCTGGAGTTTGTTTCTCCTAGTCATTCCGGAATAGAATGGCTTGACGGACCACAAGAATAATAGGCATCGATAACACGAATGCACAACTAGTCCTGACTATCAATTGAAAGACAGAGATCAGAATACAACTAAAGAGAGACAACTCAAAGGAACATATGGTTTTCTGAGTTGTGAATGCATAGATTTAGTATGTCAAACAAAGCTCAACATATTTCTTCCAGATAACCCATGCGAAAGAAGAAGGACTGGCAGATTCACAACATAGAATCGAGAACTCATCAAGAGCACTCTGGTTGTGATCTTTTGGTTCAATGAGGAACTTCTGCCATAAGTAGTTCATGGTATTTGGAAGAGGAAAATACCATGGACCTCAAAGACTATCACAAGGTTACTAATATCCTAAAGGAATGAGCAAACACTATCAACATGAGGTAGGTAGAGTGAATCTTGGGTTCAAGAACCCAGAAATAGAATACCTACATACTAAATGGCATCACGGGATGCTTTCGAGAATGATGGCCAGAATCATCACACTGGGAACACAAAACATGGCTAGATTACTAGGTGATCCTCTAAGACACCTAGGGTCATAATAATAGCTCCAACATATATGTCGAGGCAACAGAGTACCTCAACTCACCGATTAGTGTGGTTAAACTGGCCCAAAGAAATATCGGGAACGGAAAGAAGGGATTTGCAAATGCATCAGACTATTTAGAAACCAGGGATGGCTCGGACATCATAACGGCTGTAAATGCTCAAAAGATTTGAGACATCCTGCAAAATGGTGGCATAACCACTCAACATCACAATATCAAGGTTCCGAGATCAACTGTCAACATACTGAAGTAGTAGAAACTGAACTGAGGCTTGGAACCAACAATCCTATAAGAGTCTATGGATTAGTAACACGTTAACCTGATAGAAAGAATAGAAAGCCTAGTTTCCTTAACCTCATAGGAAAGATAAGATGACTCAGATCAGAAAGCATAAGGTAAAGGAGTAAAAAGAGCCTTACATTTTTCCATCCACAATCAATTCCCTTATATAATTAAAGCATTTCTAGACACGACTTCGACCAGTTTGGATTCGTAATCCTACAGGCGGTCAGGCTCTGATACCAAAGGTGTCAGGACCCCGATCCTAAGCCACATTGATCTAGCATGTAACGCATCATATCACTTTGCAGCCTCACGCACGGTATTCCCACGGGTGCCACCTTACCTGGCCGGGACCGTTTGCGCCTTTTGGCTCACGTATATGACAGTGTCGCTAGCATCCATATGACAGAGAACCCGGGCCGACATGACTAGTCGTGAACCCAAAGTGGCACTAATTTACAGGGATAGGCATACATGACCCAGCAATGAATGTGTCGGTCATCAGCTAGTGAATTCGGGCTGTAGCAGGCTAACAGGACTCTGAAGGACACCGCGTGACATTTCCCCGAAGGGACAGACACAGGATCGAAGAAGGACATATGCCGGCCAGTCTAAGTGTTCCTGAGCAGTAGCAACTGGGCTAACAGGACTCCGGTAAACCAGGCTATAGCAGACTACCATGGCTCGGTGGAAGCACTCCATAAAAGAGGCTACCAAGGATAGACAACTAGGTTGCCGAATCCCACACATACCAAGCATTTCAATCATACACACAATATGCTCGATATGTGTAAATACAACTTGGCATCACAACAAAACTCTACGGCTCAAAGTATTTATTCAATAGGCTCCGAGGAGCGAGATATTACAAACATGGGTCTCATGACCCAACATTTAGAGCATACAAGTCAAGCACATGCGAAAGCTTAACATGTTTGAGTACAAACATCTAGAAATGAAAAAGGCTGAGAAGCCTGACTATCTACCAGATCCTTCCGAGGGCACAAGATCGTAGCTGAGGTAACAAGCTAAACGTCGAAGTCCACGCGGAACTACTAGCGAGACTGAAGTCTCTCTGCAAAAACATAAATTAAGCAAACGTGAGTACAAATGTACCCAGCAAGACTTACATCAGAATTAGCTACATATGCATCGGTATCAACAAAGGGGTGGTGGAGTTTGACTGCAGCAAGCCAGCTTTGACTCAGTGGCTATCCTGAACTACGACTGCAAGTAACTCTTTTGAGGTGGCGCACACGAGTCCACATATTCACCATATCAATACACCACTATGGATCCGCTCCCATCTCCCTACGAGAACGCCATCCATAGCACTCACGCTTATATTGCGCATTTTAGAGTATCCACTTTTACTTGTCTATGAACTGTACAGGCAACCCAGAAGTCCTTTACCGCGGACGCGGCTATTCGAATAGATCATTTATAACCCTACAGTGGTGTACTTCTTCACACATGCTCTCGCCACTTACCACCATGTACACGCCGTGTATCTCGGCAACCTTCAAGCGGAAGCCTGGTGAGGGAGTCGGCCATGACCTGACTAACAACACAAGTCTCTAGTCTAGGTTTATCGCCTATTCGGGTTCCATCCGCGAGGAGATCCGGCCGGGGTTTCGCTCACAGCCCCAAACGATGTGTACAGGGTTCCGCGACACCAAACGGGCGCCCGTCATACCCGGCCACGGTGTATCCACCGCATCATAGCCCACCCCTAGGGTCAGCGCTATGCACGGCCTCCAACACATATCCTACAAAGACCAAAAACTTGTTGCAACTCCTGGACAGAGATCAAGATGATTAATAAGTCGAGAGGGGCACTTAAGCATTCCAATGCGTGGTAGTAGCTATTCATGGATCACAAACACAGAACTCAGTTCCTGAGGACGGTTTCAATGAGACAACCCACCATGTACTCCTACATGGCCTCTCACCGCTACCTTTACCAAATCGTGTTCACACACTTAGCTCTCAACATTAGGACATGTTCACCATATTCCAATTCATCCCCGATGAATCAGACCTGACTCAACTCTAAGCACTAGCAGGCATGACAACAAGCATGAATGAGTAGGCATATTAGGGCTCAAACAACTCCTACTCATGCTAGTGGGTTTCATCTATTTACTGGGGCAATGAGAGGTCATGCACAGGAAAGGGGTTCAACTACCACAGCATGTAACAGTTGAATCGATGTTGTCCTAATGCAGTAAAAGAGAGAAGGAGCGAGAGAGTGGGATTGTATCGGAATGAACAAGGGGGTTTTGCTTGCCTGGCACTTCTAAAGATAGTATAGTTCTTAATCGGTGTCATCGATCTCATTCTCGGAACCACGTCTACTGAGAGGGGACAACCACCGGCAAACAAGAGGGAACACAATCAATGCAATGCAACAATATGATGCATGAATGTGACATGGCAATATGCTGTGATTTGAGCTAATGCAGCTAGCAATGATTTAAATGGAGTTGGTTTGAACACTAAATTCAAATTCAAGCTCCATATGTGATCATTCAAATGTCATTTATTTGATTTGTCCAATTCAGCAGCTATAAGTTGTTCTAACATGCATGAAAATGGTACAGATGGATAGGTTGGATTTTTCTGATCATTTTTCATATATAAATCTTTTCAATCTGAGCTATAGATTATCTCTATGATTTTTAGAAGTTTTAAACATTTATTGGAATTTTCAGATTTATTTCTAAATAAGAAAATCCAGCAAATGTATTTATGACATCAGCAGTGTGTCATAGTGACGTCAGCAGTCAACCACGGTCAGCCAGGTCAAACCTGACCAGTGGGGACCACTGGTTAGTGACCCATCTCAATAACAGCGTGATTAGTGTTAACCTTTGTCCTAACTAAAAACTGTCAGCAGGCCAGACCCGTATGTCAGTAACCCAGGGGGTCAATTAGTTAGTGCTAATCTGGTGGTCAGCCTAATTAAGCCTGCGCCACATCAGCCCGCCGTAGTTTGGCCGGCGGCAACCAAAACCGCGGCGGACGCTCGCCGGAAACACTGCTCCGGCAGCGGTTTGACGCGCTAAGGGCACCAGGCTGTAGCCCTTCCTCCCGCGCATCCAACGGTGGCAGCAAGGGGGCGTAGAATGGCTCGAGCTCGCCAGAAGCGAGCTCGCCGCGGTGGCCGGAGTTTGGGCATCGAACGAACAACGCCACAAAGCACGGTAGGAGCAGCGGTTGGATGTTTTGGGCTCCTGCAAACGCACTGAGTGCGTTGGTATGCTCGGCTGCAAGCGAGGGAGCTCGGGAGTGTGGAACTTGTCGGCCATGGCGAACGGCGGCGCTCGGCCAAGGTGGGAGAGCTAGCTAGGGGGCGTGCGAGGCAAGGGGATTAGAGGGGTCTTTACCAGGGGCTCATCAGGGTTTGAATGGAGAGGAAGGAGAGGACGGGGACGCTCCGTAGCCAGCGAATTTGAGGACGACGTCTGGCGGCCGAGGCGGCAAAGATGACGATGGTGGTGCAGCTGCAGGACATCCAGGGACTCAATCTTCGGCGTGGAGATGCAATGCTCGTATGCGGTGCTAAAGGCCACGGTGGTTTGGCACGGGAACGGCGGTGGGCGCACTGGCGGCAACGGTGGCCGGCGGTTTCTCTCGGGGCTGCTCGGGTTTGGCGCTAGGGGAGAGGCAGAGAGCCAGAGAGGAGTGGGGAAGGAGGGAGGAGACTGCACGACGTCTCCAGGCGCAGATAGGCTCGAGGGGAGGCCGCCAGCACGAAGCAGGAGGTGGAAGCCTCCCAGCACGCGCGTCGACACAGCGTCGTCCTCTTGGCAGAAACTAGGAGACGAGTGGCAAGGTGGGTTGGTGCCTTGGTGGGCTGGGCCAACTAGGCCAGCTCCAGGTATGATAGGTTAGGTTTCTCTTTTCCTATTCTGTTTTTCTTATTCTATTTCCTCTCTATTTTGATTTAGTTTTAGGACTAAATCATTTTACTAAATTTTGAAAATATTTATGAGCACTAACTGAATTATTCCAGAGGCCCTCGAGTGATTCCAGAATATTTAGAGCATTTAAAATATTTATAGAATTCAAATACAATATGGATTAATTCAAAAATCCAGAATGTCCTAGAAATATGTGCACCATTTTTGGAAGAGGTTTTTAGCCAATTCAAAAATGATGAACTTTTCTGCAGGGCATTTTGGGTTCATTGAAAATATTTTTATTTGAACCTAGTTGAATTCATTTGGTGCTAGGATTTGAACATCCCCAATTCAAATTATTTTGAATTTAAACATGATGCATGGATGCTCACAGATGCAACTGATTACAAGCAATTCTAGGGTTGTGACAGATTTGTTCTCCTCCGCTCTAGATCCCGCAAGAACAGGGACGAGCGGTGGCCCCTGCCGCGAAATCCGCACCCACTCCTTGTCGTCCCGCGGCCTCCTCGCCGACGGACGAGTTCCCCGCTGATACCACACCTCGGCGCCCGGTACCGCCCATGATCATCGCACACGGGAACGGCTCCAGTTACAGTGGCGTAGTACGATGGCCACGAGCGCCGGGGGGAGTGTGACGCCCCTGATTCAATCGTACACTAATCATACACGCAAACGTGTACGATCAAGATCAGGGACTCACGGGAAGATATCACAACACAATTCTACAAATAAAATAAGTCATACAAGCATCATATTACAAGCTAGGGGCCTCGAGGCCTCGAATACAAGAGCTCGATCATAGACGAGTCAGCGGAAGCAACAATATCTGAGTACAGACATAAGCAAACAAGTTTGCCTTAAGAAGGCTAGCACAAACTGGGATATAGATCGAAAGAGGCGCAGGCCTCCTGCCTGGGATCCTCCTAAGCTACTCCTGGTCATTGTTAGCGGCCTGCACGTAGTAGTAGGCACCTCCAGAGTAGTAGCAGTCGTCATCGACGATGGCGTCTGGCTCCTGGACTCCAACGTCTGGTCGCAGCAATCGGGTATAGGAAAGGGGAAAAGGGGGAGCAAAGCAACCGTGAGTACTCATCCAAAGTACTCGCAAGCAAGGAGCTACACTACATATGTATGCATTGGTATCAAATGGAAAAGGGGGTAACATATGTGGACTGAACTGCAGAATGCCGGAATAAGAGGGGATAGCTAGTCCTATCAAAGACTACGCTTCTGGTAACCTCCATCTTGCAGCAAAAGAAGAGAGTAGATGGTAAGTTCACCAAGTAACGTCGCATAGCATAATCCTAACCGATGATCCTCCCCTCGTCGCCCTATGAGAGAGCGATCAACGGTTGTATCTGGCACTTGGAAGGGTGTATTTTATTAAGTATCCGGTTCTAGTTGTCATAAGGTCAATGTACAACTCCAAGTCGTCCTGTTGCCGAAGATCACGGCTATTCGAATAGATTAACTTCCCTACAGGGGTGCACCACATTTCCCAACACGCTCGATCCCCTTTGTCCGGACACACTTTCCTGGGTCATGTCCGGCCTCGGAAGATCAACACGTCGCAGCCCTATCTAGGAACAACAAAGAGGTCAGCACGCCGGTCTAAATCCTATGCACGCAGGGGTCTGGGCCCATCGCCCATTGCACACCTGCACGTTGCGTGGGCGGCCGGAGAGCAGACCTAGCAACCTCTATTACAAAGGAAGTTGTGTTACGCGGTCCAACCCGGCGCACGCCGCTCAGTCGCTGACGTCACGAAGGCTTCGGCTGATACCACGATGTCGAGTGCCCATAACTGTTCCCGCGTAGTTGGTTAGTGCGTATAGGCCAGTGGCCAGACTTAGATCAAATATCCAGATCTCATTAAGCATGTTATTTTGAAGTAACAGCGAACGCCGACCAGGGCCAGGCCCACCTCTCTCCTTGCTAGTCCCAACCTGCCCTGTCGCTTCGCCACAAAGTAACAGTCGGGGGCCGTCGGGAACCCAGGCCCACCACTACCTGGGTGGAACCACCTGCCCCTTCAGCCCCCAACATCGGAATCACTTGCGGGTACTCAACGAGCCGACCCGACTTTAGTCACAACATGTATAGTATGTATGTATAGTATATACCCATGATCAACACCCGACGTGATCACAGCCCGATAGTATAGCATGGCAGACTGACAAGAATGTAGGGCCACTGATGATAATCTAGCATCCTATACTAAGCATTTAGGATTGCATGTAAGGTATCAACAGTTGTAACAACAATGACAGGCTATGCAACGGAATAGGATTAACGAAAAGCAGTAACATGCTACACTACTCTAATGCAAGTAGTATAGAGGAGAGTAGGCGATATCTGATGATCAAGGGGGGGGCTTGCCTGGTTGCTCTGGCAAGAGAGAGAGGTCGTCAACACCGTAGTCGTACTGGGTAGCAGCGGCGTCGGTCTCGGTGTCTAGCGAGAGAAGAGGGGGAAGAAACAATAAATATTAAGCAAACAGATGCATAGCAATGCATGACATGACAAGTAGCGGTGTTAGGGGTGCCCTAACGCGGTATGAGGTGGTACCGGTGAAGGGGGGAAACATCCGGGAAAATATCCCTGGTGTTTCAAGTTTTCGGACAGATGAACCGGAGGGGGAAAGTTGCGTGTTCACTATGCTAGAGATGCGTGACGGACGAACGGGCTGCGTTTCCGAATTCGTCTCGTCGATCTGAGCAACTTTCATATATAAATTATTTTCATCTGACTTAAGGATTATTCTATATTAATTTTTAAAGTTTAATTAACTTTTTTGGAATTTCTGGATTTAAATTTAGTTAAAAAGAGAGGAAAAGACTAGGTGCACCCGGTCCAGTGCACCCAATAGTTTACCAGAGGCTGACAGTGGGCCCCGTTGACTGCCCAGTCAGCAGTCAACGTTGACCCGTTGACTGGTCAACGGGGCCTGAGAGGTCCACATGTCATAGGCTACCTAAAATTAACATATATTTAACTTTAACTCATTGGATTAATTAGTGAGTTGTGGGGGGCACATTCAGTGGTGATTAAATGGGGAGGGTTACGCTAATAGGGGAATTACTACCCCCACATTAAGCGGGGCCGGCCCGAGTAGGAAGCGGCCAGCCGGCCACCCGGAAGCCACGCACGCACGCGCGCGGGCGAGGGAACCCGGCCCGGCTGACGGCGAGCAGTGGCGGGGGCGTCGGCGGGTGGATGCAGGCGCGGGACGCGGCGGCCGGGTGAGCGGGGCCGAGCGGGGCCGCGGGCAGGATGGCAAGCGTGGGGAGCGGTGAGGCAATGAGCAGAGGCAGCAGCAGGGCGGGCGCTGCACTTGGGCGAGCAGCAGGCGAGCGAGGCCGTGTCAGGGGCGCGCGCGTGAGCTGCGGACGGCAGGCAAGCGTGTGCGCGCGCGGGCGGCTCGAGCGGCAGTAGCAGAAGCAGCGCAGCAGGAGCAGCAGCTATGGCTCCTGGCAAATCCGGCGCTAGGAGGGGCGGTAGGAAGAACGGGTGCGCGCGTTGGCTTACTGGGAGCTCCAGAAGCATGGCGCGGTGCTCGGACGCGAGCCGCGAGGGGTTGTGGCTTGCGGCGGCGAGGTAGTTGCGGTGGCCGGGGTCGGAGCTCGCGCGGGGGCCAATTAAACGAGCAATCGAGCAGCGAGGAGTGGGGTAACGGAGGAGATGCTCACTGTGGTGCTCGTGGGCGTGTCGGGGAAGCCGGGGAAGCTCGGGAAGCGGCGAATCGCGGCGAGGACCGTGGTGGTGCAGACGGAAGAAGAGGACGATGGGGAGGCTTGGAGGCGTCCTAGCTCATGCGGATCCACGCCGGCGAAGTGGTCGATGGAGACGAAGCTCCCGGACTTCTTCTTGGCCTGGGGGACGACTTCGGTCGCGAGAACGACGATGTTGCGGTGTCGACTACGGTCAGGCGTTTGAGCGCAAGAGGTAGGAGGCGCGAGAGGAAGAACGCGTGGGGGTGGAGAAGGGCATCTAGGGTTTCGGGGTGCGAGGCGACGCCTTGTAGGTCGGCGGGGGGGGAGGGGGGGGGGGGGGGGGGGAGGGCGTAGACTAGGCTTTCCCCCGTATCTTCGTTTACCTTTTACCTTTCCTGTTTCTTTTAATATTTCTGTTTTGCATTTATATTCGGTACCAAATGATTTTTGTAATAAGTGAAACTTGACACAGTAAAATACCTTGCAACATTATTAGTTGGTCCAAAAAGTCTCAAAGCGTTTGGGAGTGTTTATTATTTTGGAAAATTAAAAGGGCAAAAATAATTGCTGCTGGGCTTTCCCCCATATCTTCGTTTACCTTTTATCTTTCCTGTTTCTTTTAATATTTCTGTTTTGCATTTATATTCGGTACCAAATGATTTTTGTAATAAGTGAAACTTGACACAGTAAATACCTTGCAACATTATTAGTTGGTCCAAAAAGTCTCAAAGCGTTTGGGAGTGTTTATTATTTTGGAAAATTAAAAGGGCAAAAATAATTGCTGCTGGTCCACTGTTTTGGTTGCTAGAGTCAGGTTGGAATTTCAAGTAATGTTGGTTTTGTTTTTACAATGGCCTCGGAAATTCTTGCAATATTATGAACACTTCTGTTTTGCTGTTTGGATAATTAATATTTTGACTTTATTTTAAATTTGAATTTGAGGTTGAAATATTTCTTAATCATTTTTCTTAGGACAAAATGATGATGACTCGGCATCATTAGAGAGGAGTTACTGTAGCATGATTCTCGGGGTGTTACAGGGAGTTGGGTGAGGTCGGTGACCCCGACGATGCAGTCGTCTTGGCATGTCCTGGCGTGCGCGCACGTCGGCCTCGACGCGTGGTGGAAGGCGGCCCCTACCTCGACCGGGGATGGGGGCGGGACGGGCTACGGCCTCTGCGTCCACCTAGGCGCAGCAACGACGATTGCGGACTTTGCCTCGACTGGCGGCGTGATGGGCGGTGGTGGGGTGGTGAACGAGATTTGGGGCGGTACAGTGACTAGATAGCTCGAGAGTGGGATCTACTTCTCCGACGATGGAGAGATATTCTTAGGACCCTCTTAGTGTGATAGCATCCATCATCGTCTGACCAAACACAGGTGACTACGTCACGGGGATGACGGAACATTTCAACGAGAAAGAAGAACAATACCGACAACAAAGATTTATATTACCATATGATGAAATCATCCTGTTCAGTGACCATAATAATACTTCAGCAACATTTTCTCGGCCATACCATTCATTCATCAAGTTATCAAAAAAGGTCTTGTGAAGTATGCACTTCAATTGAAGTCCAACCCACACATCAGCAATAACTCTATTTTTCTTTTCTTTTTCTTTTCTTCTTTTGCGGGGAATAACTCTGTTTTTCTGATTCACCAAACAGTAGAGATCCCAGAATTAGGTTCCCAAAGGGAAGGGACATTCCCAAACCAACTATCTTCCCAAAATCTCACTAATCTACCATTGCCAACATGCCGCTTTATAACCCAATTGAACAGCCTTTATTGCCCACATCACCCCTTTCCAAAACTGAGAGGGGTGTGTGTCATGACAGCAAGGAACAATTGGATTTCTTGTATTTATATACTTAGAACCTATAACTTCCGCGGACGATAACTGCTGTCAGATGATGTCCCTAGCCGAACTCTAAATTTCCATATTGGAGAAGTGTGTGCAATATAACTGCACTGCACAATATAACTGTAACTGGAATGTAACTGCCTTGCAAAGTAAAGACCCTCTTGGAGTTTGGATGTAAGTTGTAGTTATGTTTTCTGAAAGCGGGGTAAAACGGCTCATATATGAGTACGCAATGCACCGCGGTTGACACGATAAATATAGGGCGCTTATAGGCGTCAGCGCATCGGCCGAACTGTTCGGCCAGTCGAGCCCCAGCCGTCAGATTTGACCCCCTTGCGTCGTCCTTCTCCTGGTTGTTCCCCTTCGATCAAAATTGCAACGGCCCACAGCGACGTCCGACGCCCCGCCATCGCCCCGCGACCAAGGTTGAAGCACCCCCGCGGCGCCCCCGTCGCCGATCGGCGCCCTTGCCGGCCGTCCTCGTCGCCGGTCGCCGCCCTCGTCTCCGGCTCCACCCATGCAACAGCTGCGCTATCTTCTCACTCGAGCCCCTGCTACCACCACTCGTCGGACGGCGCTCAAAATCCTCGCCGCCGCTCGTAGCCTCGCTGCCGCCATGTACATCAGTGATAGCAAATTCCATCACTGCTCACAACAAAAAGGGCCTCCGGTTGTAGCAAAAAATATCGCCCCAGGACGCCGCTCGTGCTCTGCAGGCCGCCGCCGGTGCTGGAGACGGCTACCACGCGACTGTGGCGATGCATGCTGGAACCGTTCACCAGGGGTGCTACAATCGTGGCGATAAAAAGCTGGAACCGACCGCCAGGAAAGTTGCAACCGGCCAGAGCAGTAGTGGAAGCCGTGATGCCTTCACCGTCGATGTTACTGTAATGCCCTCGATGCGGCTATATCTCCCACGTGTCGAAGCACGACTTAGAGGCATAACCGCATTGAAAGCAATGTCGCAAGTGAGGTAATCTTCACACAACCCATGTAATACATAAGGGACAGAGATACATAGTTGGCTTACAATCGCCACTTCACACAATTACATGAATAAAGCATTACATCAATCAGACACAATCAATGTCCGACTACGGAACCAAAATAAAAGAAGAACCCCAAATGCGACACGGTTCCCGATCGACCCCAACTGGGCTCCACTACTGATCAACTAGAACGAAGCAACACAGCGGACAAGATTTTCATCGAGCTCCTCCTTGAGCTTGGTTGCGTCACCTGCTCGGTAACATCGGCACCTGCAAGCTGGTTTTGGAAGTATCTGTGAGCCACAGGGACTCAGCAATCTCACACCCTCGCGATCAAGACTATTTAAGCTTATGGGTAAGGTAAAGGTATGAGGTGGAGCTGCAGCAAGCGACTAGCATATATGGTGGCTAACATATTCGCAAAAGAGAGCGAGAAGAGAAAGCGAAGCACGGTCGAGAATCTATGATCAAGAAGTGATCCTAGAACAACCTACGTCAAGCATAACTTCAACACCGTGTTCACTTTCCGGACTCCGCCGAGAAGAGACCATCACTGTTACACACGCGATTGATGTATTTTAATTAAGGTCAACTTCAGGTTTTCTACAACCGGACATTAACAAATTCCCATCTGCCCATAACCACGGGCACGGCTTTCGAAAGTTCAAATCCCTGCAGGGGTGTCCCAACTTAGCCCATCACAAGCTCTCACGGTCAACGAAGGATATTCCTTCTAGCGGGAAGACCCGATCAGACTCGGAATCCCGGTTACAAGACATCCTCGACAATGGTAAAACAAGTCCAGCAAGACCACCCGATGTGCCGACAAATCCCGATAGGAGCTGCACATATCTCGTTCTCAGGGCACACCGAATAAGCTAAGCGTACGGGAGCCAACGTAACCCAAGTTGCCAAGGGACGGCCCCGCACGGTGCTCTGGGTTGGACCAACACTCAGAGGAGCACTGGCCCGGGGGTTTAATAAAGATGACCCTTGAGCCAGCCGACTCAAGGGAAATAAAAGGCTAGGTGGCAAATGGTAAAACCAATGTTGGGCCTTGCTGGAGGAGTTTTATTCAAGGCGAACTGTCAAGGGGTTCCCATTATAATCCAACCGCATAAGGAACGCAGAATCCGGGAACATAACACCGATATGAAGGAAACTAGGGCGGCAAGAGTGGAACAAAACACCAGGCATAAGGCCGAGCCTTCCATCCTTTACCAAGTATATAGATGCATTAATTAAATAAGAGATATTGTGATATCCCAACAAGTAAACAATGTTCCAACAAGGAACGATCTCCATGTTCCAACAAGGAACAAACTTCAATCTTCACCTGCAACTAACAACGCTATAAGAGGGGCTGAGCAAAGCGGTAACATAGCCAAACAACGGTTTGCTAAGACAAGGTGGGTTAGAGGCTTGGCTTAACAATATGTGAGGCATGATAAGCAAGTGGTAGGTATCGCAGCATAGGCATAGCAAAAGAGCGAGCAACTAAGCAAGCAAAGATAGAAGTGATTTCGAGGGTATGGTCATCTTGCCTGAGATCCCGCAAGGAAGAAGAACGAGTCCATGAAGAAGACAAACGGACGAAGTCGAACGGATCCTCACAAACGCGACGTTATCGGAACTAACCCGAAGAAGCAACACCGGAAAGAAGCAAACAACATAGTAAACAACCACCACATAAGCATGACACGATGCGCAAACAAGTATGATGCATGTCCGGTTTAATGAGGCATGACATGGCAAAGTGCACAAACAGCCCTACAAATTAAGTGGAGCTCAATATGCAACTCCGTTGCACATTGACGAAACACCACATTCAAGTTATTAGTTCGATCTCGTTTATGTACCCAACAATATTAAATGTTGTTAAGCATGTCAAGAGGTGAAACATAAAGGGATTATCTATCTAAACAATTTAAATGGGGCCGGATATAGCAAACAACAAATCCGGTAAATCCCCATATGCATTAGTAAATTAATGCAAACAACAATTTTAAACATTCAAATGTTGTTAACATGATGCGGATGACATGTTCAAGTTTTATGCAAGTTTTATTAAAAGTTGACAGGATAAGAGATGAGGCATTTGACATCGTGGCGGAAACAAAAGGGGTGCCACGGCGACGATAACGAAAACAGTGCCACTGCAACGTTCCAGTTCCAGTAACTCGATTGAGATACCGATGCAAAGGAGAAGTGTGCGGATGCATGCAAAAGATGGTGGGGCACTCCCGGATACCGGGTGTCCCATGAGTCGACGACGGTGATAAGGCAAAAGAGGGGCAACGTGCACCGACAATTCAGGCACGGAGCAAGCACGGGCATCTCAAACAACATGCATTCTGTAACACCCCGGATGTAACTTTCCCAATTTGTACTCCAACTCTTGCCGTTTCCGGCTTTAATTTATTTTATTTCTCGGGTTCGGGTCTTTGTCTCCGTGTGTTGTTATTGTTGTCATGCATCTCATTTTCATGTCATCATGTGCATTGCATTTTCATACGTGCTCATCTCATGCATTCGAGCATTTTCCCCGTTGTCCGTTTTGCAGTCCGGCGCTTCGTTCTCCTCCGGTGGTCATTTCTACCTTTCTTTTGTGTGTGGGGATTAAACATTTCCGGATTGGACTGAGACTTGCCAAGCGGCCTTGGTTTACTACCGGTAGACCGCCTGTCAAGTTTCGTACCATTTGGACTTCGTTTGATACTCCAACGGTTAACCGAGGGACCGAAAAGGCCTCGTGTGTGTTGCAGCCCAACACCCCTCCAATTTGGCCCAAAACCCACCAAAACCCTCTCCATCTTCTAGAGCGTTCGATCACGATCGCGTGGCCGAAAACCGCACCTCATTTGGACTCTCCTAGCTCCCTCTATGTCTATAAATAGCCCCCCTCCGAAATTTTCGTTCTCCTCTCCCCGAAACCCTAGATCCACCCCTCTCCGCGCGGCCGGACACGTCCGCCGGCCGCTGGACACGTCCGCCGCCGCCCGCAGCAAATCGCGCGCCGACACGTGGCGCCGCGCCCACTTCCCCGCCGCCAGGCCCACCGGCCCGGAGCAGGCCCGCCCGCGCCGCGCCCGGGCCAGTTCGAGCTCGCCCGCGCCCCGTCGCCTCTTCCCCGACCCCGGCTGTCGCCGACCACCTCCGCCGCCGCGCGCCATTGTCGCCGTCCCCGCCGGCCCGGTGCGCCACCAGCCGCCCGCGGCCACCTCGTCGCTCCGGCGACTTCGCCCGCGCCGGAGTCCGCGCCCCCGCCGGTGACCGGCGTCGCCCCGGCCAGATCCGGTGTCCCCTCGGCCAGATCTGACCACCACCCACTCCGGGACCTCAAGCTCCAACTCCGGTGAACTTCGTACCCCGTGCGTGAACAGTGTTTCCAGATCTGGAGATTGGATCGGTTGATTTTTTTTGCCCGAAACCCTAGTTCAAATTGCCATGTTCATCGCATCGTAACTCCTCATCCGTAGCTCCGTTTTGGGCATATAGCATATCAAAATGTTGATTGTGTCCTTGTTGCTTGTTTCTCTTGTTTGGGTAGAGCCGGGAGACGAGTTCGCTAACGAGGAGCCCGTTGAGTTTGCTTTCGAGGATCCAGTCAACTCTGACAACTTTGCAGGCAAGATGATCATACCCTCGAAATCACTACTATCTTTGCTTTGCTAGATGCTCGCTCTTTTGCTATGCCTATGCTACGATGCCTACCACTTGCTTTCAAGCCTCCCAAATTGCCATGTCAAACCTCTAACCCACCATGTCCTAGCAAACCGTTGATTGGCTATGTTACCGCTTTGCTCAGCCCCTCTTATAGCGTTGCTAGTTGTAGGTGAAGATTGGAGGCCGTTCCTTGTTGGAACATCTATTTACTTGTTGGGATATCATTATATTGCCATGTTATCTTAATGCATCTATATACTTGGTAAAGGGTGGAAGGCTCGGCCTCTCGCCTAGTGTTTTGTTCCACTCTTGCCGCCCTAGTTTCCGTCATATCGGTGTTATGTTCCCGGATTTTGCGTTCCTTACGCGGTTGGGTTATAATGGGAACCCCTTGATAGTTCGCCTTGATTAAAGCTTTTCCAGCAATGCCCAACCTTGGTTTTACCATTTGCCACCTAGCCTCTTTTTCCCTTGGGTTTCCGGAGCCTGAGGGTCATCTTATTTAAACCCCCCCCCCCCCGGGCCAGTGCTCCTCTGAGTGTTGGTCCGATCGAGTAGACTGCGGGGCCACCTCGGGGCAACTTGAGGGTTGGTTTTACTCGTAGGATGTCTCATCTGAGTGTGCCCTGAGAACGAGATATGTGCAGCTCCTATCGGGATTTGTCGGCACATTCGGGCGGTGTTGCTGGTCTTGTTTTAACCTGTCAAAGTGTCTTGAAGAACCGAGGTACCGAGTCTGATCGGAACGTCTCGGGAGGAGGTCTATTCCTTCGTTGACCGTGAGAGCTTGTCATGGGCTAAGTTGGGACTCCCCTGCAGGGATTTGAACTTTCGAAAGCCGTGCCCGTGGTTATGGGCAGATGGGAATTTGTTAATGTCCGGTTGTAGATAACTTGAACCTTAACTTAATTAAAATGAATCGACCGTGTGAGTTACCGTGATGGCCTCTTCCCGGCGGAGTCCGGGATGTGGACACGATGTTGGAGTAATGTTTGCGCAGGTTGCTCTATAGTTTCTCGCTCGCGCTTTGCCTCCTCTTCTCGCCCTCTTTTGCGAATAGGATAGCCACCATATTTTCTAGTCGCTTGCTGCAGCTCCACATATTTACCTTGCCTTACCTATAAGCTTAAATAGTCTTGATCACGAGGGTGCGAGATTGCTGAGTCCCTGTGGCTCACAGATTACTATTACACCAGATGCAGGGCCTGATGATTCCGCTCCAGGTGACGCGCTCGAGCTCAAGTGGGAGTTCGACGAGGACTCTCAACGTTACTATGTTTCCTTTCCTGATGATCAGTAGTGGTGCCCAGTTGGGGGTGATCGGGACCGTGTCGCATGTTGGGTTATCTTTTATTTTGGCGCTGTAGTCGGGCCATAAGTGTTTGGTTGATGTAATGATATTTAAGTACTTGATTGACGTGGCGAGTGTAAGCCAACTATGTTATCTCCCCTTTTATTATCTATATTACATGGGATGTTGTGAAGATTGCCTAACTTGCGACATATGCCTTCAATGCGAATATGCCTCTAAGTCGTGCCTCGACACGTGGGAGATATAGTCACATCGAGGGTGTTACAAGTTGGTATCAGAGCCTTCCCCGACCTTAGGAGCCCCATTGCTTGATCATTTTTAGCAGCCGAGTTGTGTCTAGAAAAATGTTTTGAGTCATTTAGGAATTATATATCGGAGAGTTTAGGAATTATTTTTACTTCCCAGTCTCCTCATCGCTCTGGTAAGGCATCCTGACGTAGAGTTTTGACTCTTCTCTTCTCAAATTTCACAAAAAAAAATTTAGGATCACGCGGGTATCTTGGAATCGTTCCGATGTTTTTATGATGAGAACATTGTCTTGGTGCCTCCTGTCAGGGGTTTTGTGGAAGTGTCCCGGGGAGTTGAGCTCTGAGGTGTTGTCGTCATAATTTTATCGTTGCAGTTCTGGAATACCTGAGTCTAGTACGCCGACATCGAAAATCTCTTTTATGCAGTTCATTGGTGAGATAACCTCGACGCCACCCAGTACTGGGGCGGGAGTTCGGGAGTATCGCCATAACTTGTATAATGGATGCTTTTCGAAGGTTGAGGTAGATGGTTTCCGAAGTTTTTCTTGGTTATGTGTTGAAGGATGGATACAGCTGGATGTAGGATTTTCTAGATTTGGGTGAGATATTATGCTTCCCCTGTATCCCCAACACCTGATTGCATAACCGGAAAGGTTCGGGAGTTTCATAGGTGGGAATTCTAGTAGCTCTAGTTCTTCTTCCATGTATATTGGTTTGAGATTGGGATTTCTTACCGATTATTCGTTCTTGATCCGTACCTTGTTGATTTATTTCTCTACGTAAATTCTCGTGGCTTCTCAATTTATGGATATGTGACCATTTCAAGAGGAATGCATTCGTTCATTTTGTTCGGATGTTAAGACTTTATGTTGCAATTTTCATTCCGTTGGATTCAGCTTCAATATTTGTCTATCAATGTGCTAATGGATGTCAACCTCTTCAGGATGGCTCCTCCAACGCGCACGACTCCGAATCCTGATCCGCCACCACCTCCCCCTCCTCTGGAGGCATGGCAAGCTGTGATGGCCGCAACCAATGCAAACACACAGTTGATCATGCAAATTCTTCAAGAGCGCAATCAAGGCAACCAAGGGAACCAAGGCAATAATCAGAATCACTTTGCTACACTCAACCAGTTCCTTGCTAACGGGCCAAAGACTTTCAGCAATTGTGTTGAGGCAACCGATGCTGACGATTGGCTTGTGGATCTGTGCAAGCATTTTGAGTGCAGTAACGTCAGGCCTGAGGACTTTGTCAAGTTCGCTTCCTTCCAACTCAAAGATCAAGCTGCAGAATGGTTCCAGCAGTACAAGGATTCCAGAGGTGGACGTGTTATTACCTGGGATGAATTCCGTCAAGATTTCAGAGCTCACCATATCCCTCAGAGCGTGGTTGAAAGCAAGCGTGAGGAATTCCGCAACCTGAAGCAAGGCTCTTTGTCTGTCTATGACTACAACAAGTTGTTTCAGAAGCTCGCCCGCTTTGCCAAGCAGGACGTACCTGATGAGAAGAGCATGATATACCAGTTCAGGGGTGGTCTCAGAGAAGAAATTCAGCTCGCTCTTGTTCTCTTTGAACCCTTGAGGTACGATGAGTTCTACAACATGGCATTGAAGCAAGAGGCTGCTCAACTGAGGTGTGATGCTTCCAAGAAGCGAGTCAGATATGCTACTCCTTCTTCCTCTACTCAAGTGGCCAAGCAGCAGAAGTTTTGGCTTCCTCCTCCTCCGTTCCGTCAGCCGTATCAGCAGAAGAGCAAAGGTGGCAGTGGATCTTCCCACCCACCCAACCCTGGCTTTCAGAACAAGACTTCGTCTCAAGCTCCAAGATCGAGTGCTCCATATCATCGTCCGCTTTTAGAGGTCACGTGCAACAAGTGCCAACAGAAGGGTCACTATGCCAACAAGTGTCTCAATCAGAGGCGTCTTCCTCCTCCTCCTGTCAGATCGGCAAGTACATTTGTGGTCAAGCATAACCCCAAGTACGTCAAGGTCAATATGGTGAATGCAGCTCAGGCAGAGGATTCATCAGATGTCATCATGGGTAACCTTCCTGTTAACGATATTCCCGCAAGAGTTCTTTTTGACACTGGTGCATCGCATTGTTTCATCTCGAGACCTTTTGCATCTAAGCATGATTTTGTTACTCAAGTGTTGCCGAAACCGTTGGCTATTGTCTCTCTGGCCCGTCAAATGACATCTCGAGTATGCGTTCCGGATGTTACAATCACTTTGGGTGACTATAAGCTCTTGTCCTCTCCAAATGTTCTGGGTGACTCGGATATTGATCTTATTCTCGGAATGGATTGGCTTTCTAAGAACAAGGCTCAGCTTGATTGTGCAGCCAGGCAGATTCAATTGACTCATTCGTCTGAGGATGTAATTGTATTTGCCGCTCGTGATGATACAATCCGTCTGTTTTCTCTCAATGAGAAGGGTGAACTGGATGCTATCTCGCAAATTCCAGTCGTTTGCGAATATCAAGACGTCTTTCCAGAAGAGCTTCCAGGAATGCCTCCGCACCAGCCTGTTGAATTCGTCATTGATCTTGAGCCCGGCACAGAACCTGTGTGCAAGCGTCCTTACAAGCTCGGACCTGAAGAGTTGAAAGAGCTGAAGAAGCAACTCGATATTCAAGAGAGAATGGGTCTCATCCGGCCTAGTTCTTCTCCGTGGGGTTGTGGTGTTCTTTTTGTGAAGAAGAAGGATGGAACGGACCGACTTTGTGTTGATTACCATCCATTGAACAAGAAGACCATCAAGAACAAATACCTACTTCCCAACATCAACGAGCTATTCGAACAACTCAAAGGTGCCCAAGTATTCTCCAAGCTTGATCTCCGTATGGGTTATCATCAGATTCGTATCCGTGAGCAAGATATTCCCAAGACGGCTTTCAGGACAAGCTATGGTTCATATGAATACACTGTCATGTCTTTTAGCCTCGTCAATGCTCCTCCGATGTTCTCCCGCATGATGAACTTCATCTTCAACGCCTACACCAATGACTTTGTTTTGGTCTATCTCGACGACATTCTGGATTTCTCGAAGAACAAGGAAGATCATGCCAAGCACTTGCGTTTGGTACTCGATAAGCTCAGAGAACACAAGTTCTACGCCAAGTTCTCCAAGTGCGAATTTTGGCTCGATGAGGTTCTTTATCTTGGTCATATCATCTCTGCCAAGGGCATTGCGGTGAATCCTGAGAAGGTGCCTGCAATTATGAATTGGGAACCTCCTCAGAACGTGAAGCAACTCCGTAGCTTCCTCGGTCTCGCAAGCTACTGTCGAAGATTCGTTGCAAACTTTTCTAAGATCGCGAAGCCTCTCTCAAATCTTCTCCAGAAGCACGTCAAGTACGTTTTGTCTCTGGAGTGTGACATTGCTTTCAACACTTTGAAAGAGAAATTGATCACTGTTCCAGTTCTGACACCGCCTGATGAATCCAAGACGTATGAGGTCTTTTATGATGCCTCTCTCCAAGGTCTTGGCGCAGTGTTGATGCAAGAGAAGAAAGTTGTTGCTTATACCTCTCGCCAGTTGAAGCCCAATGAGAAGAACTACCCCACTCATGATCTCGAGTTGGCGGCAGTTGTGCATGCTCTTTTGACTTGGAGACATCTCTTATTGGGAAGAAAAGTGGACATTTTCACTGATCACAAGAGTCTCAAGTACATTTTCACTCAGCCTAATCTCAACCTCAGGCAAACTCGATGGGTCGAAATGATTCAAGAGTATAATCCGAGTATCGAGTATACTCCAGGCAAGGCCAATGTGATTGCTGACGCATTGAGCAGGAAGGCTTATTGCAACAGTCTGATTCTCAAGCCTTATCAACCCGAGCTTTGTGAAGCTTTCCGCAAACTTAATCTGCAAGTTGTTCCTCAAGGTTTCCTCGCCAACCTTCAAGTCTCTCCTACCTTGGAAGACCAGATTCGCCAAGCTCAACTTCTTGATGCTATGGTGAAAAAGGTGAAGATTGGGATTGCCAAGAGTCAACCCAAGTACAAGTGCTACCGCCTTGACGACAAGGACACTCTCTTCTTCGAGGATCGTATTGTTGTACCCAAAGGTGACCTCTGTAAAGTGATCATGAACGAGGCTCACAATTCTCTCCTCTCCATCCACCCTGGGAGCACGAAGATGTATCAGGACCTCAAGCAGGCTTATTGGTGGACTCGAATGAAGTGCGAGATTGCTTAGTTCATGAATGAATGTGATGTCTGCAGAAGAGTGAAGGCAGAACACCAAAGGCCAGCTGGTCTCCTCCACCTCTTGCCATTCCAGAATGGAAGTTTGACCACATTGAAATGGACTTCGCGACTGGGTTTCCAAAGTCCAAGCGTGGCAATGATGCTATATTTGTTGTCATCGACAAACTCACCAAAGTGGCTCACTTTCTGCCTATCAAAGAGTCAATCACTGCAGCTCAATTGGCGGAACTCTATACCTCTCGGATTGTCTCTCTGCATGGTATTCCACAAGTGATCTCTTCAGACCGTGGCAGCATCTTTACCTCCAAGTTTTGGGATTCTTTTCAGAAGGCCATGGGCACCAACATCCTCTTCAGCACAGCTTTCCACCCTCAAACTAGCGGTCAAGTCGAGCGTGTCAACCAGATTCTTGAAGATATGCTCAGGGCTTGTGTGATCTCCTTCGGCATGAAGTGGGAGGATTGTCTTCCTTATGCTGAATTCTCCCCTACAACAACAGTTTTCAAGCAAGTTCGGGCAAGGCCCCATTTGAAATTCTATATGGCAGGAAGTGCCGTACCCCTCTCAACTAGTCTGAAACCGGTGAACGTCAACTTCTGGGAAATGACTTAATCACAGAGGCAGAGGAAATGTGCAAAGTCATTCAAGATAACCTCAAAGCAGCCCAATCCCGCCAGAAGAGCTACTATGATTGTAAGCACCGTGATTTGGCTTTCGAGATCGGAGATCATGTTTACCTCCGCGTCTCTCCAATGAAAGGTACTCGTCACTTCGGTATCAAAGGGAAGCTTGCCCCTAGATACGTGGGACCTTTCAAGATCGTCAGCAAGAGAGGCGATCTCGCCTATCAACTCGAGCTTCCTTCAAACTTTGCAAATGTGCATGACGTGTTCCATGTCTCTCAGCTCCAAAAGTGCTTCAAGACTCCTGACCGCACCATCAACTTCAAGGACATTGAGATCCAAGAAGATCTCTTTTATCGTGAGCACCCCCTTGCTATTCTTGAAGAGACTGAACGCAAGACTCGCAACAAGTCAATCAAATTCCTCAAAGTCAAGTGGTCACACCATTTCGACCGTGAAGCTACCTGGGAACGCGAGGATCACCTCCGTTCTGAATACCCGGCGTTCTTTCAGTCCTAGATCTCGGGACGAGATCCTTTCGTAGTGGTGGAGTGTTGTAACCCCGGATGTAACTTTCCCAATTTGTACTCCAACTCTTGCCGTTTCCCCGGCTTTAAGTTATTTTATTTCTCGGGTTCGGGTCTTTGTCTCCGTGTGTTGTTATCGTTGTCATGCATCTCATTTTCATGTCATCATGTGCATTGCATTTGCATACGTGTTCATCTCATGCATTCGAGCATTTTCCCCGTTGTCCGTTTTGCAGTCCGGCGCTTCGTTCTCCTCCGGTGGTCATTTCTACCTTTCTTTCATGTGTGGGGATTAAACATTTCCGGATTGGACCGAGACTTGCCAAGCGGCCTTGGTTTACTACCGGTAGACCGCCTGTCAAGTTTCGTACCATTTGGACTTCGTTTGATACTCCAACGGTTAACCGAGGGACCGAAAAGGCCTCGTGTGTGTTGCAGCCCAACACCCCTCCTATTTGGCCCAAAACCCACCAAAACCCTCTCCATCTTCTAGAGCGTTCGATCACGATCGCGTGGCCGAAAACCGCACCTCATTTGGACTCTCCTAGCTCCCTCTATGTCTATAAATAGCCCCCCTCCGAAATTTTCGTTCTCCTCTCCCCGAAACCCTAGATCCACCCCTCTCCGCACGGCCGGACACGTCCGCCGGCCGCCGGACACGTCCGCCGCCGCCCGCAGCAAATCGCGCGCCGACACGTGGCGCCGCACCCACTTCCCCGCCGCCAGGCCCGCCCGCGCCGCGCCCGGGCGAGTTCGAGCTCGCCCGCGCCCCGCCGCCTCTTCCCCGACCCCGGCCGTCGCCGACCACCTCCGCCGCCGCGCGCCATTGTCGCCGTCCCCGCCGGCCCGGTGCGCCACCAGCCGCCCAGGGCCACCTCGTCGCTCCGGCGACTTCGCCCGCGCCGGAGTCCGCGCCCCCGCCGGTGACCGGCGTCACCCCGGCCAGATCCGGCATCCCCTCGGCCAGATCCGGCCACCACCCACTCCGGCGACCTCAAGCTCCAACTCCGGCGAACTTCGTACCCCGCGCGTGAACAGTGTTTCCAGATCTGGAGATTGGATCGGTTAATTTTTTGCCCGAAACCCTAGTTCAAATTGCCATGTTCATCGCATCGTAACTCCTCATCCGTAGCTCCAATTTGGGCATATAGCATATCAAAATGTTCGCCTCAGAGAGTACATCATTTCATTCCATTGCATCATTTTCATTTGAGTTCATCTTGATGCCCGAAATGTTGTTAGAAGAATGCTACTTGAGATATTTGTCAGATCTGCTACTCCATTTAGATTTTTGTCATTTTTGCCATGATTATTGTGTGCATGATATGCCCATGAGCTCTACATGTGTTTTGTTAAGGGTTTTGCCATCTTTCCAGAGGTGCAACCCATGTATTTTTGTGATGTGTGTGGGTGTGGTGACTAGCACAAGCTTGCCAAGTGAGGCACTTGGTAAAGCTGATTTCAGGGACTTAGCATTTCCACTAAGTCCTTGAGCTGTTTATCTCATATTGCCATATGTTCATGTTGTTTCCTAGTGATCCGTGCCTCTTTTGAGGATGATTAGTAAGGATGTTTTGTTAATATTGTAGTGCTATATCCATCCATGTCTTTGTTTGCAATTATGGAGCACCCTAGCTTGAGTCAATCGAGCTCTACTTTTGCTACTTCGTGAATCTGGGCGGATTGTCTACTTGTTAGCGATTTTGCCGATGATGTTGTAGTTGATCCGTGCATGCTATGTTATTGTTCTTGCCATGTCTAGCTTGCATTTTGTGTATTCTTGATGGGTGTATGCTTAGATTATCATGACTTGCTCCGTGGTGAGTGCATCGAGCTCGTAAATATGCCTACTTGATATCTGCTTTCAACATGCTCCAGTTTTCACTAAGTCTGTGAACTGATTATGTTTTTGCCATGTTCACATACTTGCAATTGTATTTTCTGATCCCTTTTGGCTCAAGGTCACTAAGGGACTTTTGTTAAGCTTTTTGAGTAGCTCCATGCCATGCTTTACTTTGCCATGTTCAGGTCCTGTAGCATGTAGTTTTGTTGCTCCGAAGTGTGCTACCTGATCTGAAATTCCAGACAGGTGTTAATTTCACTAAGTCTGAGATCTGTTTACCATATGCATTTTTTCCATGCTTGTTTGAACCTGTTAATGGATGAATTGGTCGTAGCTCAGTGCTAGACTTTTGTTAAGAATCATGAATGCATCTCTGCCATGTATTTTTATGCCATGTTTGGGTGCTGTAGCTTATTCATCTCATTGCATTTAGATGGCTACTTGCTGTAAATCACAGAACGTGGTCATATTTGAATCACTTGCCATTTCCAAACCGTAACTCCGATTCCGGCGTTCTTTTTATCGTTTTCAAGCGATTTCATCTCATCTTTCCAGTGGCACACTTGGATTCCCAAGTTGAGGCCAGGTTCATGCATCCCTTGTCAAATCTTGCATATGCATCCCGCATAGCATACCATCCTTGCATCATATTGTTTGATCCTTGCACGTGGTTGATTGTGTCCTTGTTGCTTGTTTGTCTTGTTTGGGTAGAGCCGGGAGACGAGTTCGCTAATGAGGAGCCCGTTGAGTATGCTTTCGAGGATCCAGTCAACTCTGACAACTTTGCAGGCAAGATGATCATACCCTCGAAATCACTACTATCTTTGCTTTGCTAGATGCTCGCTCTTTTGCTATGCCTATGCTACGATGCCTACCACTTGCTTTCAAGCCTCCCAAATTGCCATGTCAAACCTCTAACCCACCATGTCCTAGCAAACCGTTGATTGGCTATGTTACCGCTTTGCTCAGCCCCTCTTATAGTGTTGCTAGTTGCAGGTGAAGATTGGAGGCCGTTCCTTGTTGGAACATCTATTTACCTGTTGGGATATCATTATATTGCCATGTTATCTTAATGCATCTATATACTTGGTAAAGGGTGGAAGGCTCGGCCTCTCGCCTAGTGTTTTGTTCCACTCTTGCCGCCCTAGTTTCTGTCATATCGGTGTTATGTTCCCGGATTTTGCGTTCCTTACGCGGTTGGGTTATAATGGGAACCCCTTGATAGTTCGCCTTGATTAAAGCTTTTCCAGCAATGCCCAACCTTGGTTTTACCATTCGCCACCTAGCCTCTTTTTCCCTTGGGTTTTCGGAGCCCGAGGGTCATCTTATTTAACCCCCCCCCCCCCCCAGTGCTCCTCTGAGTGTTGGTCCGACCGAGTAGACTGCGGGGCCACCTCGCGGTAACTTGAGGGTTGGTTTTACTCGTAGGATGTCTCATCTGAGTGTGCCCTGAGAACGAGATATGTGCAGCTCCTATCGGGATTTGTCGGCACATTCGGGCGGTGTTGCTGGTCTTGTTTTAACCTATCGAAGTGTCTTGAAGAACCGAGGTACCGAGTCTGATCGGAACGTCTCGGGAGGAGGTGTATTCCTTTGTTGACCGTGAGAGCTTGTCATGGGCTAAGTTGGGACTCCCCTGTAGGGATTTGAACTTTCGAAAGCCGTGCCCGCGGTTATGGGAAGATGGGAATTTGTTAATGTCCGGTTGTAGATAACTTGAACCTTAACTTAATTAAAATGAATCGACCGTGTGAGTTACCGTGATGGCCTCTTCTCAGCGGAGTCCGGGAAGTGGACACGGTGTTGGAGTAATGTTTGCGCAGGTTGCTCTCTAGTTTCTCGCTCGCGCTTTGCCTCCTCTTCTCGCTCTCTTTTGCAAACAGGATAGCCACCATATTTGCTAGTCGCTTGCTGCAGCTCCACATATTTACCTTGCCTTACCTATAAGCTTAAATAGTCTTGATCGCGAGGGTGCGAGATTGCTGAGTCCCTGTGGCTCACAGATTACTATTACACCAGATGCAGGGCCTGATGATTCCGCTCCAGGTGACGCGCTCGAGCTCAAGTGGGAGTTTGACGAGGACTCTCAACGTTACTATGTTTCCTTTCCTGATGATCAGTAGTGGTGCCCAGTTGGGGGTGATCGGGACCGTGTCGCATGTTGGGTTATCTTTTATTTTGGCGCCGTAGTCGGGCCATGAGTGTTTGGTTGATGTAATGATATTTAAGTACTTGATTGACATGGCGAGTGTAAGCCAACTATGTTATCTCCCCTTTTATTATCTATATTACATGGGATGATTGTGAAGATTGCCTAACTTGCGACATATGCCTTCAATGCGATTATGCCTCTAAGTCGTGCCTCGACACGTGGGAGATATAGTCGCATCGAGGGTGTTACACATTCATTCTCGGAAGGTCGTCTCGGCGGTTATACCTTCGAAGTGTGCAAACGAGACGGTTTGGGTTCGATGGGGCGTAGTGGTACTCGGAGTCTTGTCAAACCCAAGCGATGGTAGTCATACACGACGCATTGTGGAAGTAGTTGTACTCGCGGACTTCGGCGGCGGTAGTCGTTCAGGGTCTTGGCGGTCTCATCTCGGTCTTCAATCCCAAAACGAAGCAAGGCAAAGACTCGGGTGTGGTGGTACTTGGCGAACCGAAACATGCAGCCCCGGTCATCGATGGGAGGCGGGCAACGAAGCAGCAGCAACATGGGGCAGCGACGGACCCTAAGGCCGTGAGGAGGAGGGGCCAGGGAACGAGAGGGAGATGGCGGCGCGAGGGGAAGGTATCGAGGGAGAAGGGAGTCGGGCTCCCTGGGTCTAGGGTTGCGGCACTAGTGGGCTGCATGCAAGGGTTAGGTGGGCCTAAAGGGCCGGCCTAGCATAGGTTGTAGCTGGGCTGGGCTCTCTCTCTCTCACTCTAAAGAACAGAAAAAAAACAGAGAAGAAAAACAAGAAAGAAAGAAAGAAAAGAGAGAAAAGAAGATGGTAGGAGAAAGAATATACTCTCAAACTCACAAAAATGAGTCTAATCCAAGAAAATAGGAGTGGGCATGGATGCAAGGCTTAGATTCAAACACATTTGAATTAAATTCAAATGGGTGAATAGGAAGTGGAGGTTTGGAAGGTCCAAAATGTTCGGTTTTTAGAGGAACCTCGATAAAAGAGATACAGAATTGTGGACAAGATTTGAAGGTGAAACTCGAAGTGGAAATAGGCATGAGGATTATTTTTGCACGTGTGTTATGGTGAATATCAAATTAAAGAAATATTGAATATAGCTCCCTACTATCAGGAGGATAGGTTATAAAGAGAAACCACCATGTGAGTTCCCTCGGTTTAAATGGATCAAAGATCCATGCCATTTATTTAGTTGAGTTAAGAAAAAAGAAATGACATGATGGCATGATGACATGATGCAATGCACGCGATGCAAAGATGAATGCAACAGACGAAACAAAACACACAACGAAATCCGAAAACCCTGGAAGGCATCTGAAGCTCCGGTCTTGGGGCGTTACAGTTACAAACAGTATCCACAAAAGCTGGAACCGGCAACGTAATTTGTTTCAACGGCAAGAGACTGCCATACGCCAATTGCTGGATCCGTCAGCAAAAAAATGTTGTGACCATGCTGCGAGGAAGCTGCAACTAGCAAAAACAATGGCGACGACGGTGCTTCAACCTACAGCGCAGAAAAAATTGCTACAAAGAGACGCCATGGCCATCGTCGAGGAAGAAAAGCCGGTTCCAGCAATTTCATGTAAACAGGTTGAAGCTTTCATGTAAACGTTTGCAGCTTTTTTCATTTGGGCAAGAAACCGATGGTTGAAGCTTTTTTCCACCGTCGACGTTCGTTGCACAGGGTTGCACGGGTGATGGCCACCAATCATCACCATTAAGATAGATGTAGCAAAAACTCGCTGGTGGTAGCAGAAGACAACGACATTTGCAACCAAAAATCATCGTCGTTGTTGTCCCGGGTGCATCTCTGCCATGAATTGATGTCGCAAATTTCTTCGTCAGTTATAGCAAAATCCAACGACAGTTGCAGCAAAAATCGTTGTCCCAATCATCTGCACGAACGCCGGCCACCAATCATCACCATTAAAAATGGATGTGGCAAATAAACACGTTGGTCGTAGCAAAAGACAACGATAGTGGTAGCAAAAATCGTCGTCGTTGCAACAAGAAACGGATGCAACTTTGTCCGTCTGCAATTATAGCTCTTTTTCCCACCCCACAGATTGAGCGGTTGGTGAAAATAGAGCTGACCGAGTAAACGTGGTGGGCCAAGACCACGTGATGGGCCAAGAAAAGAAAACCAACATGCAAACGTGGATCGGGAGGTGCGGGAGCGCTGGATCGCGATCAAGCGGCATGCGCAGGACCGGCCGAAGCTTCGGCCGGTGCACCTTTTGTAAACGTTTCCCCACACAATGACACAATGCAGGAAAACACGGCTGTAAGTGACAGTTAGCTTATCCAGTGCACAGGGCTGCAAGTTTCCCCACCAAGACAAGACCTAAACTTAGCAAATGATGCTTAAATTGTTATAACACAGAGTAAAACCCGTAAAACCCTGTATTAGTCCGTTAGTCTAGAATTTTCGATGCTTTAATTTCTAATAATGCTGCAGCCATATCAGAAACCCATGCAAAGAAACTCAGTCCTTCGCCCCTTTGACGTGCACACGGTACATCCGCGAGTAAACACCATTGCTCACAGAGACCAGCGCCTCATGGCTGCCCATCTCGACCACCGCACCTTTCTCCATCACGACGATCACATCCGCGTTCGCCACCGTGGACAGCCGGTGCGCGATCGTGATGCTCGTGGTCGTGCTCGACGACACCTCGCCGATACTGCTCTTCCCCCACCCCTTCGCGGCCAGGGAGCTCATCACCACCCTCTCGGACTCGCCGTCCAGGGCGCTGGTCGCCTCGTCCAGCAGCAGTATGGCAGGCTTCTTCAGAATGGTCCTGGCGATGGCGATCCTCTGCTTCTGCCCCCCGGAAAGCTGGCTCCCTTTGTCCCCGACCACGGTGCCATACCCCGCCGACAGGCCGCTGATGAACTCGTGGATGTTGGCCTCCGTCGCGGCCTGCACTATCTCCGCCTCCGACGCGCCTTCGTTGCCGTAGCTGATGTTCTCCCTGATGGACAGGTTGAACAGGATCGGCTCCTGCTGGACCAGCCCTATCTGCCTCCTCAGCTACTTCAGGTTGTAGCCCCTGATGTCCTTACCGTCCACGAGCACTCTTCCTTGGCTAGGCTCGTAGAACCTTAGCAGGAGCGCGAACACCGTGGACTTCCCGGCGCCGCTCGGGCCGACCAAGGCGACCCTCTGGCCTGGCTCAATGGCGAGACTGAAGCCATCCAGAATGGCCACCTTTGCTCTGGAGGGATAGCTGAAGCTGACGCCTTCAAACGCGACGCCACCCACAATTCTGTCTTCTTCATCATGAGACACTTTTGGTACATCCGGCACAATCGTTGTTTCTCTGTCAAGAATGTCGAGCGCAGGGTCCAGTACCGCGAGCGCCGACATGACCATAGGGATCAAGGTCCATAGCTCCGTGATGGAAGGCACCATCAGCGCGAACGTCTGGTATGACCGTACACAGTTTTCAAACGTTGCCAGTCCATTGCCAATCAGCGCAATGCTGCAGCTCAACTGGATGGCGTGCGTCATGTGCCATAGGCAGAGGGCAGCCCCCTGCAACGCCCCGTACTTGATGCTCTCCATCCTGATAGTCTGCATCGGTTCTTGAAGTGCCAAGTCCGCTTTCCTGAGTATCTCCTCTTCCTGAACGAAAGACGCCACGGTGCGGATGTTGCTGACGGCCTCTGAGGTGAGCGAGATGAGCTTCTGGTGGGAAGTGGAATTGTCAGTGGCAAAGCCTTTCGCTGACCTGACTTGTACGAGGCCGGCGATTAGGTGGCATGGCATCATAGCATATACGGCTAGAGCCATCCTCCAGTTCACTGCTGTGCTTAACACCGTTGCTATCAGGATGGAAGAGATGCACTGAACGATGACGGACATCCGGTCGGATATAACCGTTTTGATCATTGAGGTGTCGCTGACAACACGTGCGGTCAGGAAGCCGACGCTGTTCCCGGGTTCTTTGAACCAACCTACTTCGCTCCGAAGAACGACTGCATTTAGCAAAGAGAGATGGTGTTACATTCAAGACAATGACCGTCCATATACGCCTGTGCTAAATGACACTCGTGAGAGACCCGAAACTTTATGTTCGTGTGTCATACCTGAAAAGAGGGCCTCCCTTAGGTTATTCATCGCCCTTTCACCGACCAGGCCATAAATATAGTGCTGAAAGATGTTACTGAAAAATGTTAAAAACCCAACTAGGAACAAAATTACCGAGTATTTGCCAACTATTCTCTGCGCATCTGTCTCCAGGTATGCCATGGCAACCGTTATAATGAAGAAAGCAAATATAGGCCTCGAGATCCCAGAGACTGCTGCTGCTGTAGAACCCAGCAGAACTTTACCAGGCACAAGTTTAAATGTTCGAAAATATATTCTGTAGAAAGCAGATGTTCTCTTTCTGGCCCCTTGCTTCGGTTGCTTTGAGGTCAATTCAATTTTCTTCTCTTTATCATCTGCAGTGAAAGATGGCTTGTTGTCTTGTTCTTCTTCGTCTTGTTCAGTGATTCTGTTTTACCACTCAAAATAAACTAGTGAGTGCGTTGTACCCTTATTATAAGTAATCAAATTAGGTACTTTATGTTGGTCCAGTTTAGAGAAACATATTTTCAGCACAGCGCCGATTCATCTTCTGGCACATGTACAATGTGATGATGGATTTGATAAGGGGACATTATACAGTGTAAAGAAGCATGTAATTGATTACATTTACCTGTCTCTACTCTGGCCAGATTCCTTCTCCAGATTCTGCATGTTACATACACTCGAGTAGAATGCACTTTTCTCCAGCAATTCTCTATGAGTTCCAGAATGAGCTACTCTTCCATTCTCCACAACAACAATCTTGTCCGCGTTTATAATTGTTGATATTCTGTGGGCAATCAAGATGACAGTTCTCCCTTGCATAGCTCTGTCAAGAGCATCCTGAACTAGCTTCTCGGATTCTGAATCAAGAGCACTTGTGGCTTCATCAAGCAGAAGAATTGGAGGATTTTTTAGAATAGCCCTTGCGATCGCTATTCTCTGTTTCTGGCCTCCTGATAGTTGCACACCTCTTTCTCCTACCTGAAGTAATCCATGAATAGGGGTAATGCTCACTATTATAAAGATTTGGTATCTAAATAAGTTAGCTATCCTTTATGCAACAAATTGCTGCTCGCTATGGACTACCTAGGGATAGGGACAATGGAGTGCCCAATTTGAAATGTAGTCTGCATTTCTGTAAGGCTATTAAACTCTTTTTTTTTTTTGCAACATAAGAGTTTTATTGCTTACTTAAGCAGGCATACAGTCACGATACAACGTGTTCATTAGGAAACCAGGAGTGTAATTAAGCCATAAACATCTTCTCCTAACACTTGTCGCCTGCTTCGCACATAAATGAGCCGCTTCATTAGCTTCTCTACGTACGAATTTCAGCCTAAAACTCTCAAATTGATCAGAAAGCTCCCTGATCTCTTGAAGAATGGCAGCTATCTCCGAACGATCGAAGGTATCTGACTCCCACAACTTAACAATAGCTTGAGCATCAGTTTCCACCTCAACTTTGCTGAAACCTCTCTCAATAGCCATTCGAACCCCATCTCGAATTGCTTCTGCTTCCATGGACTGTGAGCTAGCTGCAAAATTATACCAAAGGGCTTGTGCACGAAGTAATGCACCCTCCCTATCCCGAATAACCAGCCCAGTCGAACCTTGACAGGAAACATCATCAAAGGATGCATCTACATTAATCTTCATCACGCCTTCATCAGGTGGATTCCATTTTATTTGTTTTGATTGCTTCGGCGTGCTTACTTTTCCAGCACTTGTTGAGTCCATTACCGAGTCTATCACCCATCTTACTGATTGCATGATACAGTGCCCAGACTCTCCATGCTTTCTTGCATTTCGTTCAGTCCAGATCGCCCATGCTCCACTTAAAATTATACAAGCTTCAGATTGGGGTATCTTTGTACCATCCACCACATCGAACATCCAAGAGTGTGGATGTAGGTCAGGAATTTTTATGCCAGTTAGGGACTTCACCTGCTCCCAGAAGATCCTTGCCCAAGTGCAATCAAAGATAGCATGCATTGTAGTTTCCTGTTGACCACAAGTGTCACAGAAATCAATACGTTCCATATGTCGTCGCTTCAAAACGGCACGACAGGGTATAAAGTCATGGATAATACGCCACCAGAAATTCTTCACCTTGGGAGGGACCTCAAGTTTCCACATTTTCTTCCATACCTTCTCCTGATTGATGCTAGACCTGGGCTGGTAAGTTTGACGACTTTTAGAGACAAGAACTCTATATGCCGATTTCACAGTGAAATGACCATGTTTTTCTGGTTGCCAAGCCCAAATATCCTCAGCTGAATTACTAATCGGAATCCTGCATATTACACTAACATCCAGTTCCACAAAATTTGCATTAATCAAATTCATATTCCATTCACCATTGTCTGCGTCAATCAATTCTTCCACCCTACTGATAGCTGCATCAGGAAGCTGAATTAGGGGTTTGAAACCATGGTTAAAAGGAATCCATGGATCCTCCCATGGGTGAATAGAAGAACCATCACCAACCCTCTTTATCAGGCCTAATTTTAGACCCTCTCTGCCATGAAGAATGGCTCTCCAAATATGCGAGGATCCTCTTTTGTTCTTAGCTGACATAAATTCATGATCATGATAGTACTTACCCTTTAAGACTCTAGCGCATAGAGAATCTGGTGATGTAAGCAACCTCCAGCCTTGTTTCGCCAGCATAGCCTGGTTGAATAATTCGAAATCCCTAAAACCCATCCCTCCTTCTCCTTTAGGTATTGCAATATCCTTCCACTTCTTCCAATGCAATTTCCTCTTATTATCATCTCCCCCCCAAAAGAAGCGGGCCACAATATTGGTTAATTTCTTGCACAATTTCTTGGAAAGTCTAAAGCAGCTCATAGAATAAGTTGGGATAGCTTGGCATACCGCTTTAATCAAAACTTCCCTTGCCGCACTGCTTAAGAGTTTAGGAACATACCCATTCACCAATTTTCGAATATTTGTTGCTATGTGCTCAAACTGTACATCAGAAGATTTACTGATGGCGGTTGGTAGTCCAAGGTACTTCTCAACTAATGCTTCCGTCTCAATCTCCATATTCACATGGACCATTGCCTTTGTCTCATCAGTACAGTTTGCGCTAAAGAAAATGGCTGATTTACTACAGTTGACCATCTGACCAGAAGCTGTTTTATAGATGTCCAAAATGTTATGCAGCCTAGTGGCAGTCTCAACCGTAGCCTGTGTAAAGACCAAGCAATCATCGGCGAATAGTAGGTGTGAGACCCATGGAGCATGAACGCCAACTCTTACACCTCGAGAAAGATGTACCGGACCTTTAAATTTCAGCAAACAACTCAATCCTTCCGCACAAATAAGAAATAAGTAGGGAGATATTGGATCCCCTGCCTAAATCCTCGAGTGGGTCTGAAAGTGGAAGAAAATTGCCCATTCACGCACACAGAAAAAGATACTGACTGCACACATACCATAACTCTATCGATCCATGCTTCTGCAAACCCCAACTTGTTCATCATCGCACGTAGATAAGACCATTCCACCCTATCATATGCCTTGGCCATGTCCAACTTAACGTCACATCACCAGATTTGCCCTTTTTCTTCTTGAGGTAGTGAATACACTCATAAGCCGTAAGAACATTGTCTGAAATCAATCGTCCTGGGACAAACGCTGTTTGTTCTTCCGCGATGATATGATGCAGTACTGGTCTTAGCCTCAAGGCAAGAACTTTTGAAGCTAGTTTATAGAGCACGTTACACAATGAGATTGGCCTGTACTGTGTAAGGTCTTGCGGATTTTTTATTTTTGGAATAAGGACCAAAACAGTAGAATTAACCACCTCCGGCATATCACCGCCTTCAAGAAAAGTACGCACAGCATTGCAAACAACATCTTTCAAAAGATGCCAATGGTGAATGTAAAAACCTGCTGTAAAACCATCTGGACCTGGGGACTTGTTTGGATGCATCATGAAAAGAGCTCTTTCAATCTCCTCATTTGTGATAACAGAACACAGCTTTTCATTCATTTCTTGTGAAACTTTACACTGAACCAACTCTGTTGCTAGCTCCGGATGAGTCTCTTGCTGTGCCGTAAACAGATCTATGTAAAAATTCATAGCAATTGCTTCCAACTCGTGTTGCTCGGTCGCAACCGTACCATCTGGCTTCCGCAATGACTTAATTTTATTTGTACGTGATCTTTCTTTCATCTTAGCATGGAAGAACTCATTGTTCCTATCACCTTCCTGCAGCCACAAAACCCTGGACCGTTGCTTCTTGAGAGCCTCCTCTCTGGCCAGCAACTCCGATATGCGTTTGAGAAGGTCTCGTTCAGCTAGAGTTGGCCCAGTTCCTAAAGAGACTGCTCTTAGCCTTTCCAATTTTTCTCTCATCATTTTAAGTTGTTTCTCCACCGAACCAAACTCCTCCCGGCTCCATTTCTGCAGACTACGTCGCACACCATTCAGCGCATCATAAACGCCGGCCAGATCATTAGCTTGCGGCTGCCATCCTTCTTCCACCACTTGTTCATACCTCTCGTGGCGAGTCCAGGCATTTTCGAAGCGAAACGGTTTGTTTCGTCCTTTATTTCGTAACCAAGCTGATCTATTAGTCGTTAATACAAGTGCGCAATGATCAGACACAGAGGTCTGAATGTGCCGCACAGAAGTGTCATCAAATAAATCTAAAAACTTATCATCAGCTAGTCCTCTATCTAGGCGAACTTTTACATTGTTTTGTCCTTGCTGTCGGTTATCCCATGTATATGGGAGACCAGAGAAGCCCAAATCAGTGAAGCGACAGTAATCAACAGTATCTCTAAATCCTTCCATCTTCCATTCTTCCCTGTCATTGCCTCCAAACTGTTCAGATGCATCAAGAATTTCATTAAAATCCCCCGCACACAGCCATGGGTGATCATATTCTCTTCGCATAAACTGTATTAATTCCCAACTATTCTTCCTCTTGGTTCTTGTTGGCTCCCCATAAAACCCAGTGAAACGCCATTCCTTTTCCCCTGTCTCTTCATTGCACACAAATACATCAATGTGCGAGTCACTGAAAGATTTCAACGAAACACTAGAATCATTATTCCAGTAAAGAACAAGACCACCACTCAGCCCCCTTGCTTTAACACCGAAAGCATTGCTGAATCCCAAGCGATGCCTCAACTCCTGAGCTCTCTTATCTGAGACCTTAGTCTCCGAGAGAAAAACTAAGGCCGGGCGATGTAACCTAATCAGGTCACAGATTTCACGAACTGTCTCCGGTTGCCCAATTCCGCGACAGTTCAGGCAGAGAATATTCATTGGTTCCGGCGGTCATCCTCAAGGGATGCCGCCGATCCTGCTGTACCATCGATCACAACAATACTCTGTATCCCCACACCACTACATCCTTGAGACAAAGAAAACTCTGTCACATTGTTCACTCTAGTTACTTTGATCAG